>NC_066581.1:411591048-411891048 GCF_024323335.1 Lathyrus oleraceus
GCTTTAATGCTTGCAACTATGGATGGTGAAAACTTCACTTCCCCTGTGAACTCAGACGCAGTTAAAAAATACTTCGCATAAAATAGACCCGCTGAACAGTAAAAAGAGTAGTCCAGGCAAAAATGGGCATCCCGACGAACCAAGAAAATGAAAAGGTTCGGGCAAAAATTAGGGATTAAAAATGAAAAGATCGTACACCCGGTAAGTTGAAAACCTGAAAAGGCAACTTAGGCAAAAAAGGGTATCCCGGTGGATTGAAAACCCGAAAAGGGCGATCCAGGCAAAAGTTAGGGATTAAGCGAATGACTGCGTTCTGAGTAGTTCTAAATCTCATCTCGTGCCAATGACTAGAAATTTTTGAAGGATAGGAAACAGTCCAATCACTCTTTCAGAAAGCTGATCATCTGGAGGATCTTGAAGACGGGCAAGTCATAGCAGAATTGGAACCCAATAGAAATCCATTTCACATTGCCATTAGATTAATTTCTGTTTTTATCTTTTGTGCGATTACCTCTTTCCAGGGATTGCTTCCTGATGTAAATGCCTATTCAGAGGCCGTTCAATCAATAAAATCATGTTATTCAATATATCTCTGTTTTCATTTTCATTTTACTGTTTTGTTTGCAAAAATGACGTCCGAATTTTTGATAAACATTGCATCATGACACATAAGGGCTTTACAGGTACATGCTTAATAAACATTTAAAATTGCTGTAAATTTTAAGTGCTTTGGATCGTCTATTCAGAACAGATACCCTCGGGGCATTTCCTTAAAATCTCCTGCAGATGGTCGTGAATATCTTCCCCAATGAAGTCGCCAACAGACGAATTCAGTGTCTTGACCCTGCAGAGCTGATCAGAGTGTTGGATTCTTCAATCCCCAACAGCTTCTCACCACCGTACTTCCCCAAGCGGTTGTTTCAAGACATACACTCCCCAGTAGAGTTGACAGTGTCAGACTATATATCCCCAGCGGAGTTGACAGTGCCAGACTGTATCTTCCTAGCAGAAGTGGCTGCTCCTTAGAGTTCGATGCCAGATCGATAATCCCAATGCCAGATCCATGGTTTCTTTCCTTGAAGCAGAACCTCGGTACCGTATCAGTGTTTGCTCCCCCTGCTGAGTCATCTCTCGCAAATCGTGGTTGCCAGAACCATTGTAGCTTTCCTCAGCAGCAGGCTTCCAATGCCATTCTTTCCCCGATCAGAGTCTCGGTATGGCCAGAACACCGCATGGCTAGTCATCTCCCCACAGAGTTCATTGTGGTGTGTATCTCCAGCAGCCTGGCCAAAGCCCAGAGGATGATAATCATTTCCCCAGCAGATCCCTTGCCTCAGCTTGGCATTCTACCCAGCATTTCGCATCCCTGCATGTAGAATCATATTGCATTGCATCCTTCCAAATCGCGTAGCATTTCCATTTTCATGGAGCATTATGCCATTGAAAAATTCAAACATACGCATGTAAGCATAAAACATTCTCGGTATCCCAAGTGATAAGCTAAAAGTTGTTTCCAGTACTCAGACTGAAGATTGTTCATGACTTACCTTTGTTATCCCCAGCAAGTGTCATTGGCCCATGCGCCGCCTCTATTATCATTCCCTATTTCTGCCAATGCTGACAGGCATGAAATTTTCCGGTATCCAGACCGAAGTGGCATTCAGACTAGTTTTCCGGTATCCAGACCGAAGTGGCATTCAGGCCAGTTTTCCGGTATCCAGACCGAAGTGGCATTCAGGCCAGTGTTCCGATGTTCAGATCGAAGAAGTTTCCGACGTTCAGGTCGATGCAACTTGTGGCATTCAGGCCAGTTTTCCGGTATTCAGATCGAAGTGGCATTCAGGCCAATTTTCCGATATTCAGATCGAAGTGGCATTCAGGCCAATTTTCCGATGTTCAGATCGAAGAAGTTTCCGATGTTCAGGTCGATGCGACTTGTGACATTCAGGCCCATTTTCCGATGTTCAGATCGAAATCCTTTCCAGTATTCAGACTGATGAGCGGCATTCAAGCCATGGTTATTTCTGTGTTACCATTTATTTTGGTATCCAGTTTAACATTCTTTTTCGATATTCAAACTGACTCTCACCGTACCAGACGAATTCTTCTTTCAAGACCATCTCTTTGCTGATTCTGACAGACATTGTTACTTCACTTCACTTCAGTGCAAATTTTTGGGCTTTTATTATATTCAATCCCTTGATACCTCAAAAGTACGAAAGCAACTGCCATCTTCTTTCCGGGTCTCCAGTTGATTGAATAGGGGCAGCTGTAATACCCCAAAATTTACCCTTCATTTTTCCTGAAAAAAAAAAACGAAAAAAAACGAAAAAAATAATAATTTAATTAATTAATTAATTAATTAATTAAATAAAATAAATAAATAAATAAAATATAACAAATTATTTTGGACTTGGGTCTCCCTCATTTGAGCCCATTACCCACGAAAATCAGTCTATAAATACTGAAGTTTCAGTAGAGGAGTTACACTTGGAGTTACACTTGGAGTTACACTTGGAGTTACACTGGGAGATTCACTTGAGAAAAAGGGAGAGAAGCAAAAGTACTCTGAGGTTTCCTTAGAACAAAACCACGAGGAAAAAGATAGTGAGAGAAGGAAACCTAGGAACTACTCTGCAGCAACCTCCAGGCAACTCTGAAAGGTTCATTCTGACTCACAGACTTTCAGCTCAAGCAAACCCTGCCATTTGATTTTTCTTCTCCAATCAGGTTTGCCCTATATCCATCATCTTTATGCCTTTAATTTGAATGCTCTAAATATATGAGGTATTATGGGTGAATTTGATACCCTTTTGATGCATGTGTTTGACAAGAGGTTTAGGCCTCCTACCCTTTATTGCTTTTTGTGAATTGAAAGGGCATGATTCATGTGGTTACATTTTGATTTGAGGGCAACTCTTGGTTACCCTATTTTGTTTCACTAACCCTTTTGTTGAGTTTTTGTGAAGGCACATGACTTTTGCAGGGATAACTTGCGTGGCTTCCCACTTTATTTGTGGGATACCCCTAGAGGTTTCATTCCGATTACCTGTACTGACTCACTTTCTTTGATAGTGTTTAGCTTGGAAGGATCCCTGGATTTCCCATTCCTTTAATTGCTGTAACTTCGGATCTTTATCCGTGTGGTAATTTTTTCCCTTTCTCATACTTTATCGCTTTCTTAGCTGGAAGACCTCGATAGGAGGCAATGTTTGAGCCCTTTGGTGGCATTTTACTTTGAGATACATGTTTTGTGTTTTGTATTCATATCCCCACATGTAGCGCGGTTCCTTCGTCAAGGACTGCCTGTTTGCCCTCGAGCATCCCAAACCCTAAAACCCAAAGCAACACGTTTACTCCTTCTACTACAGGCGAGTAAGTCTCCAAAGGTCGAGCATCCGGTAGATTGCGTAGTGACGTCGTTCGTCCAAAACCCAATCCATAACCCCGTAGTTAGCCGAACTACGGCTTGCTCTGATTCTCATTCCAGATGAGATACGTAGGCATAAGACGCGATGTCTTAGCGAGCACACATCCCCCCAACCCATAGGTCAGCCGAGCTACGAAGACTCTGATTCTCATATTCAGATGAGATACGTATGCAGTGGATGCGACATCCACGCGAGTCATTTTCATTTAACCCTTTTTTTTTTTGGGTAAACAGCACAAGATAAACTCACACCCTTTAGACAAGAACTACAAAAGTGGATCCCGTAGAGTACTACGGATGCGTAGGGGTGCTAATACCTTCCCTTCGCATAACCGACTCCCGAACCCAAGATTTGGTTGCGAGACCTTGTCTTTTCCTTTCCTCTTTTCAGGTTTACTTCGAGCGTTTCCTTTCCCTCCTTTGGGATGAATAACGCACGGTGGCGACTCTCCTGTCATTTTCTTTCGCCGGTTGTTTTTTTCGCACACTGTATTTTTCAGGTTGCGACAACATCAATACAAATCTATGAAAAAAATTAGGACTCATTTGGATCATTTTTGCATTTTTTTATGAATTTTACAAAATGACTAAAATACATGGAAAATGCAATGAAAATGGAGGGAAATGAATTAATTCAAATCAAATCAAAAAAAACAGAGACCACACGATATGGCGCGATCACGCAATCAACGGCTTTCATTCAAATAGATGAAACGTTGTGTTTCATTAAACACAGTCATCAGCCCAATCAGCAGTCCACGCTTGCATGGCCTTGGTCAAAACAATCTCGTCCACTCATTCTCCCACGCAATGACACACATGGAATACACGCATGCAAAACCCTAGCACACACAGACGCCGGAGCTACAACTCCGGTCGTCTTCTCCGGCGAGACGCACGGCGGCGGCGCCATGCACTTTTCCAGAAATTCACAAAACCTACATCATTCTACTCGTCTTCTCACGTAGGTTCCAAATATCACATTGATTCATCCTAATTCCTCCTAGATTATGCAAATCGAAGAGAGAAAGTTTTGAGATCCAAACTTTTAGTCCATACCAAATCCTTAATTCTCAGTCATTTTCAATTCTAAACATATGTACATGACCTACTCAACGAGATCTACAAGTCTACATCCCGAAAACAGCAAAAGGAGAGATCGGAAATAGCATCACCTGGAAATGGAGCTTTCAGAAATCGTGTCCTCACGTGCTTAGCTGCTCCAGATCACTTCCTCTACACTTCCTTTGAAGCTTTATGCAAAAAGAAACGGTTGAAACCTCTTGAACATGCCTCAATTTCCAAATTCGATTGCCATGAAAATGTACATGAACTGCATGATCTCTTGATGAATTGTACCAAACAATGGATGATTCTTGCTCAGTGAAGCATGAGGATCAAGAATATGCAAGAATCTTTGAGGTTTGTGTGAAGAAAAATGCAAATCGAAGAGAGAGAATTTTGAGAGAGTTTCTTGAATTTTGATCTGAAATGGTTTGTTGTGGCAGTTATGATTAGGGTTTTGGTACTTATACTCCATGCTAATGACAATGCAAAATGAGTAGGGGTGGCAATTGGATCCATTAACACAAAATCCATCCAATCCATCCATAAAAAAATCCATCCAATCCATCCACTACATAAAAAATTAAGTTAATGGATTGATCCAATCCATCCATTTATAAGCATGGATTGATCCAATCCATCCAACACATTTTAATGATCCAATGAATTTTTTATCTAATTTTAAAAAAATAATTTTTTTCAAATATTAAAAAAAAAATTGAAAAACAAAAAATAATTTTTTTTTCGAAAAAAAATCATTCTTTTTTTGAAAAATAAAAAATATTTTTTTTTTGAAAAAAATAATTTCTTTTTTGAAAATACAAAAAATTATATTTTCCAAAAATTTAAAAATCAATTTTTTGAAAAATACCAAAATTTGATTTTATTTTCGAAAATTTTATTTTTTTACGAATATAAAAAAATTATTTTTTTTCGAAAATAAAAAAAAACGATTTTTAAATTTTTCTTTTCGAAAAAAAAAAAAAAATTTTTTTAAATACCAAAATTTGATTTGATTTTCGATTTTTTTTATGAATATAAAAAAAAAATCGAAAATAAAAAAAAATATTTTTAAATTATTTTTTTCAAAAATACAAAAATATATTTTTTTTTGAAAAAAAATAATTTTTCTCAAAAAAAAACTGATATTGTTTTATTAAAAAAAAGTAAAAAACTTTTTTAAAAAAATAAATTTCAAAGAAAAATTTTAAAGGAAAAAAAAATGGATGGATGGATATCCATCCACTAAAAATATGATAATGGATGGATTGGATGGATTTTTATTCTTAATGGATGGATTGGATTGGATATTTTTAAAAAACTTTTAGTGGATTGTTAATGGATAATGGATTGTTTTGATCCATCCATTAACGATCCAATCCATATCCATCCAATCCATCCATTTTGCCACCCCTAAAAATGAGCTCACATGCCTATAATACCCGTGTTCAGCTCCATGCTAGAGCTTAAATCCACTCAAGAGCAACCAATGGTCATGATTTGAAGATTAATTTGCTTACATCTCAAGCCAAAAATGAATGGTGAAGATTTACTTCAAAATGAACATGTGTGAAATAATGAACATTTGACCATGATTCCTTTGCACAATTGAGCCAAATGATGTTACTTTGAGATGCCTTGAACATGAGAAGCACTTTGCAAAAAGAATGAACCAATTTGAAGCATTACATCAAAAGTTATGCCATTTTGAATTTCCATGCACACTTTGTGATCAAATGACCATAACTCCTCAACCATTCATCATATGGACATGAATTAGGACCTTTTGGAAATGGGAGACAAAGATCTACGACTTTCATGTTCACCAAAAATCCATTTGAAACTTCTTTGACATTGACAAGTCATGTTGAAAGTGGACCAAAACTTGCCAAATTTGGAAACTTTGAATTATAGGTCATTTTCCATTTTTAGTAACTTTTGCCATGACCTTTGAATCTTCAAGATGGATGTTTAGAATGATGAATAGACCCCATTTGAACATGATTGAGGTGTCTCAACTCATTTCCCCACCTCATAGCCCTCAGTTGACTTTTGGTCCTCAGATGACCTTGAAATGTCTTGATTAACTTGAGCCTCTACCACTTGGTGAAATTGCTTCAAAATGAAACCCTAGCTCATGTAAGCTCCTTATAATAATCATGTGATCCTCATCCCAAGAAAATACCTCATCTCTTGCACAAAGGATCTTCTTGAAGCTCTTGACCTGGTGATTGCTTAAGCTACAAACAAAAGATGTTAGTGACATATATTTGTGCTTTTGGTTAGTAAATAAAACAAAAAAGCAATGATATACAATTCAAGCATGCTTGGTGATCTCAAACCACTCATAAGAGATCCCTATCCAAAGGGAAAGGGAGCCAAGATGGTCAATGATCCTTGAGGCTATGCAATGCAATGTTATGATGCCATGAGGGATCTTAGGGACAAAATTGGGGTCTTACAGGTACCATACAACAAGATCCTTCCCTACCTGCTAAAGGTTGGATCGGTTGTTTTGAAAGAGCTAACACCTGCAACTCCGCCCTATCCACCAGGCTACGACGCCAATGCTCACTGCGAGTATCATATGGGTGCCCTAGGACACACAGTAGAAAATTGCAAGGCCTTCAAGCACAAGGTCCAGGACCTGATTGACAGTAAGGCAGTTACTTTCACGCCAGTTAGGCCAAATGTCGCGACGAATTCCATGTCGGCGCATGCAGAGCAGAGTGAAGCTCGAAGATAAAGCTTCCCACCAGGCTGAACAAGTAGAGCAATTCCGCCAGTGAATCAAGAGATGAAGTCCCGTTTCTTTGAATGAAGGCGATCATTATGAAATTTTTACCGTTTTGCATTCTCGTAATTTTTTCTTGTTTGTTTAAGTACTGTATGCTTTAAACATTGTTATTTGTATTTGGTCTTATTAATGGGATGATTATGCATGTTCTGAATTAATCTTTCATATTCACTCATCTGTCACATTTGCAAAGCACAAACACATACTTTTCCACTTCCCCTTCTTTATCACACTATTGTTAGTAAATGTTGGAAGGAGGATGACGAAAACGAAATACTCATAATTGTTGATCGTATGCTTTCGGATAATACCTTGCTGATGATGTACATGCATTGTTTCAAAATCCCAAACACCGGAGAGATAAGGAGTTAATCCCTAGTCAACCACTTCGAGCCTAGAAGTAGGAGTTTCTTTCGGACCTATAGAACCCGTACGCTTAACCTGGGGCAGGGTAATGTTCAGTTAATCTGACTACACGTTCGAATTACAAGTGGAGATATCCCATGTGAGGGTGACCATATAATACTTCTTTGCACACATCCAGAAGTGTTTAAGGAATCATACAAGTTTTGTTGTTTGATAATACCTTCATCCTTTTGGTGATGGTGACCGTTGACTTATTATCATCCTTTTAGTGGTAACAAGTTGCGTTTTTTTATCTTACCTTCATCCTTTTGGTGATGGTGATCACTTGAGTTGTTAATTTGGTATCATCCTTTTGGTGGTAACAAGTTTCGAAGTTATGATCTCACCTTCATCCTTATGAAAAAGGTTTACCTAAGCCTGAGTCTCACAAGGTAAACATAAAAGAAAAGGGGGTATGCCTAAGCCTGAGTCTCACAAGGAAGACATGCATGAGAATGAGGGGTTCACCTAAGCCCGAGTCTCACAAGGAGAACATGTATGAGAGGGGATTACCTAAGCCTGATTCTAACAAGGCAAGCATGCATATAAAGGGTTTTAACCATGAGAAGGTGATTAACCTAGTAAAGAGGATATTAACCAAGAACTGGTAATTAACCTCAAAAGTTGTGTATGGTTCAGAGATGAGTGTTTAAACATGAGAAAGTGAATAACCCATGAAGGAGGTGATTAACCAAGAGAAGGTGATTAACCTCAAGAGTGTATGGGTATCCAAAGATAATAGTGTTTGGTCCAAAGAGAAAGATGTTATTGATGGGGGGTTGTTGGAGTGTTGTCTGAGAATGAAAGTTGACAATTATTTGATTTGAATTGCACTAAAGCCTAGGAGTGAAGGTGAATACTTTGAACAACTAGGTCAAGCGTCTCGTATTCAAAGATATTCATAATAAGGATAGAAATACTCTCTCTTATTTGTTCTCCATTGCTTAAGGATCGTTGCACACAATTTGTATCATGATTAACAAGTGTTTGAAAGAAGAGTTTTTTGTTTGTTTTAAAAGGGATGAGGCAATGTATGCTTGAATAGATGAAGCTTAGCATGACCAAGTCTTGATGCTCTACTATCTGCAGGGTCTTGAATGTGATTAGGCTTAAGATTGACTTGATGGATCAAGTGCAATACAAGTGCAAAAGTCTAATTCAATCAAGTGATCAAGGGACTTATGATCACTTCAATGAATAGGTATCCTAAGGGGAGCGTGTAAGTGTTCATGAAAAGTTATACAACAAGCCTAACAACAAATGTAATTAATTGATCAAAATAACTTTGATCAACTAATCAAACAATAAGGGATCATGCCAAGAGTCATATACCAAGCATATGAAATTATGAGAAAAAAACTAAAAGTATTATCAATTAAAACTTAATCAAGTTCTAAACCCTAATTTCTAATATATTATTTATTGAAATTTAAAAAAGATATTCTAACAATTCCAAATAAGACCTAAATTACAAAAATCATAACCTAAAGAAATGTATATTTTTTTAACTAAGGCCAATGTTTATATTTTCTAACTAAGTGGATACTGATGTATATATTCTAACTAAGTAATTAATATGTTTTTCTAACTAAAGCTACTTATGTATACCTTAGACTAAAAGTAATGTACACATATTCTAGTCTAAGTAACTATTAGATATTTTTCTACGCTAAGTAACTACTATTTTATTTTCTAACTAAAACTAAAGATTATTTTCTAAGCTAATGTATTATTTTCCTAACTAAACTAATGTATATTTCCTAACTAAAATTATTGTATTAATTGTCTAGACTAAGAATAATGTATTATAAACTAAAGTTATTGATAGTAGTATCTATTTATTTTGAACTAACTAATGCAGATATTTTAAACTAAAACTAAAATATCAGTTCCAACTAAAACTACTATATTATTTAACTAACGCTACTACATATACTAACTATAACAATAATATATTTCCGTCTAAAGCTACTATATTATTTAATTAAATAATATACTAGTTAGTATATGCAGTAGCTTTAATTAAATAATATAGTAGCTTTAGACGGAAATATATTATTGTTATAGTTAGTATATGTAGTAGCGTTAGTTAAATAATATAGTAGTTTTAGTTGGAACTGATATTTTAGTTTTAGTTTAAAATATCTGCATTAGTTAGTTCAAAATAAATAGATACTACTATCAATAACTTTAGTTTATAATACATTATTCTTAGTCTAGACAATTAATACAATAATTTTAGTTAGGAAATATACATTACTTTAGTTAGGAAAATAATACATTAGCTTAGAAAATAATCTTTAGTTTTAGTTAGAAAATAAAATAGTAGTTACTTAGCGTAGAAAAATATCTAATAGTTACTTAGACTAGAATATGTGTACATTACTTTTAGTCTAAGGTATACATAAGTAGCTTTAGTTAGAAAAACATATTAATTACTTAGTTAGAATATATACATCAGTATCCACTTAGTTAGAAAATATAAACATTGGCCTTAGTTAAAAAAATATACATTTCTTTAGGTTATGATTTTTGTAATTTAGGTCTTATTTGGAATTGTTAGAATATCTTTTTTAAATTTCAATAAATAATATATTAGAAATTAGGGTTTAGAACTTGATTAAGTTTTAATTGATAATACTTTTAGTTTTTTTCTCATAATTTCATATGCTTGGTATATGACTCTTGGCATGATCCCTTATTGTTTGATTAGTTGATCAAAGTCATTTTGATCAATTAATTACATTTGTTGTTAGGCTTGTTGTATAACTTTTCATGAACACTTACACGCTCCCCTTAGGATACCTATTCATTGAAGTGATCATAAGTCCCTTGATCACTTGATTGAATTAGACTTTTGCACTTGTATTGCACTTGATCCATCAAGTCAATCTTAAGCCTAATCACATTCAAGACCCTGCAGATAGTAGAGCATCAAGACTTGGTCATGCTAAGCTTCATCTATTCAAGCATACATTGCCTCATCCCTTTTAAAACAAACAAAAAACTCTTCTTTCAAACACTTGTTAATCATGATACAAATTGTGTGCAACGATCCTTAAGCAATGGAGAACAAATAAGAGAGAGTATTTCTATCCTTATTATGAATATCTTTGAATACGAGACGCTTGACCTAGTTGTTCAAAGTATTCACCTTCACTCCTAGGCTTTAGTGCAATTCAAATCAAATAATTGTCAACTTTCATTCTCAGACAACACTCCAACAACCCCCCATCAATAACATCTTTCTCTTTGGACCAAACACTATTATCTTTGGATACCCATACACTCTTGAGGTTAATCACCTTCTCTTGGTTAATCACCTCCTTCATGGGTTATTCACTTTCTCATGTTTAAACACTCATCTCTGAACCATACACAACTTTTGAGGTTAATTACCAGTTCTTGGTTAATATCCTCTTTACTAGGTTAATCACCTTCTCATGGTTAAAACCCTTTATATGCATGCTTGCCTTGTTAGAATCAGGCTTAGGTAATCCCCTCTCATACATGTTCTCCTTGTGAGACTCGGGCTTAGGTGAACCCCTCATTCTCATGCATGTCTTCCTTGTGAGACTCAGGCTTAGGCATACCCCCTTTTCTTTTATGTTTACCTTGTGAGACTCAGGCTTAGGTAAACCTTTTTCATAAGGATGAAGGTGAGATCATAACTTCGAAACTTGTTACCACCAAAAGGATGATACCAAATTAACAACTCAAGTGATCACCATCACCAAAAGGATGAAGGTAAGATAAAAAAACGCAACTTGTTACCACTAAAAGGATGATAATAAGTCAACGGTCACCATCACCAAAAGGATGAAGGTATTATCAAACAACAAAACTTGTATGATTCCTTAAACACTTCTGGATGTGTGCAAAGAAGTATTATATGGTCACCCTCACATGGGATATCTCCACTTGTAATTCGAACGTGTAGTCAGATTAACTGAACATTACCCTGCCCCAGGTTAAGCGTACGGGTTCTATAGGTCCGAAAGAAACTCCTACTTCTAGGCTCGAAGTGGTTGACTAGGGATTAACTCCTTATCTCTCCGGTGTTTGGGATTTTGAAACAATGCATGTACATCATCAGCAAGGTATTATCCGAAAGCATACGATCAACAATTATGAGTATTTCGTTTTCGTCATCCTCCTTCCAACATTTACTAACAATAGTGTGATAAAGAAGGGGAAGTGGAAAAGTATGTGTTTGTGCTTTGCAAATGTGACAGATGAGTGAATATGAAAGATTAATTCAGAACATGCATAATCATCCCATTAATAAGACCAAATACAAATAACAATGTTTAAAGCATACAGTACTTAAACAAACAAGAAAAAATTACGAGAATGCAAAACGGTAAAAATTTCATAATGATCGCCTTCATTCAAAGAAACGGGACTTCATCTCTTGATTCACTGGCGGAATTGCTCTACTTGTTCAGCCTGGTGGGAAGCTTTATCTTCGAGCTTCACTCTGCTCTGCATGCGCCGACATGGAATTCGTCGCGACATTTGGCCTAACTGGCGTGAAAGTAACTGCCTTACTGTCAATCAGGTCCTGGACCTTGTGCTTGAAGGCCTTGCAATTTTCTACTGTGTGTCCTAGGGCACCCATATGATACTCGCAGTGAGCATTGGCGTCGTAGCCTGGTGGATAGGGCGGAGTTGCAGGTGTTAGCTCTTTCAAAACAACCGATCCAACCTTTAGCAGGTAGGGAAGGATCTTGTTGTATGGTACCTGTAAGACCCCAATTTTGTCCCTAAGATCCCTCATGGCATCATAACATTGCATTGCATAGCCTCAAGGATCATTGACCATCTTGGCTCCCTTTCCCTTTGGATAGGGATCTCTTATGAGTGGTTTGAGATCACCAAGCATGCTTGAATTGTATATCATTGCTTTTTTGTTTTATTTACTAACCAAAAGCACAAATATATGTCACTAACATCTTTTGTTTGTAGCTTAAGCAATCACCAGGTCAAGAGCTTCAAGAAGATCCTTTGTGCAAGAGATGAGGTATTTTCTTGGGATGAGGATCACATGATTATTATAAGGAGCTTACATGAGCTAGGGTTTCATTTTGAAGCAATTTCACCAAGTGGTAGAGGCTCAAGTTAATCAAGACATTTCAAGGTCATCTGAGGACCAAAAGTCAACTGTGCAGTCAACTGAGGGCTATGAGGTGGGGAAATGAGTTGAGACACCTCAATCATGTTCAAATGGGGTCTATTCATCATTCTAAACATCCATCTTGAAGATTCAAAGGTCATGGCAAAAGTTACTAAAAATGGAAAATGACCTATAATTCAAAGTTTCCAAATTTGGCAAGTTTTGGTCCACTTTCAACATGACTTGTCAATGTCAAAGAAGTTTCAAATGGATTTTTGGTGAACATGAAAGTCGTAGATCTTTGTCTCCCATTTCCAAAAGGTCCTAATTCATGTCCATATGATGAATGGTTGAGGAGTTATAGTCATTTGATCACAAAGTGTGCATGGAAATTCAAAATGGCATAACTTTTGATGTAATGCTTCAAATTGGTTCATTCTTTTTGCAAAGTGCTTCTCATGTTCAAGGCATCTCAAAGTAACATCATTTGGCTCAATTGTGCAAAGGAATCATGGTCAAATGTTCATTATTTCACACATGTTCATTTTGAAGTAAATCTTCACCATTCATTTTTGGCTTGAGATGTAAATTAATCTTCAAATCATGACCATTGGTTGCTCTTGAATGGATTTAAGCTCTAGCATGGAGCTGAACACGGGTATTATAGGCATGTGAGCTCATTTTTAGGGGTGGCAAAATGGATGGATTGGATGGATATGGATTGGATCGTTAATGGATGGATCAAAACAATCCATTATCCATTAACAATCCACTAAAAGTTTTTTAAAAATATCCAATCCAATCCATCCATTAAGAATACAAATCCATCCAATCCATCCATTATCATATTTTTAGTGGATGGATATCCATCCATCCATTTTTTTTTCCTTTAAAGTTTTTCTTTGAAATTTATTTTTTTAAAAAAGTTTTTTACTTTTTTTTAATAAAACAATATCAGTTTTTTTTTGAGAAAAATTATTTTTTTTTCAAAAAAAAATATATTTTTGTATTTTTGAAAAAAATAATTTAAAAATATATTTTTTTTTATTTTCGATTTTTTTTTTATATTCATAAAAAAAATCGAAAATCAAATCAAATTTTGGTATTTAAAAAAAAATTTATTTTTTTTTTCGAAAAGAAAAAATTAAAAATCGTTTTTTTTTATTTTCGAAAAAAAATAATTTTTTTATATTCGTAAAAAAATAAAATTTTCGAAAATAAAATCAAATTTTGGTATTTTTCAAAAAATTGATTTTTAAATTTTTGGAAAATATAATTTTTTGTATTTTCAAAAAAGAAATTATTTTTTTCGAAAAAAAAAATATTTTTTAATTTTCAAAAAAAGAATGATTTTTTTCGAAAAAAAAATTATTTTTTGTTTTTCAATTTTTTTTTTTAATATTTGAAAAAAATTATTTTTTTAAAATTAGATAAAAAATTCATTGGATCATTAAAATGTGTTGGATGGATTGGATCAATCCATGCTTATAAATGGATGGATTGGATCAATCCATTAACTTAATTTTTTATGTAGTGGATGGATTGGATGGATTTTTTTATGGATGAATTGGATGGATTTTGTGTTAATGGATCCAATTGCTACCCCTAAATAAACATATATCCCGACTAGGGGTGGCAATTGGATCCATTAACACAAAATCCATCCAATCTATCCATCAAAAAATTCATCCAATCCATCCACTACATAAAAATTAAGTTAATGGATTTATCCAATCCATCCATTTATAAACATGGATTGATCCAATCCATCCAACACATTTTAATGATCCAATGGATTTTTTTATCTAATTTTAAAAAAATAAACTTTTTTCAAATATTAAATTTTTTTTTTGAAAAACAAAAAATAACTTTTTTTTTCGAAAAAAAAAATTTTTTTTTTTGAAAATACAAAAGATGTTTTTTTCCAAAAATTTAAAAATCATTTTTTTAAAAAAATACCAAATTTTGATTTTATTTTTGAAAAATTTAATTTTTTACGAATATAAAAAAATATTTTTTTCGAAAATAAAAAAAAATGATTTTTAAATTATTTTTTTTGAAAATACAAAAATATATATTTTTTTGAAAAAAAAAACTGATATTATTTTATTAAAAAAAATAAAAAAAAAAATTTAATTCGAAAATAAAAAAAAACTGATATTATTTTATTAAAAAAAATAAAAAATTCGAAAATAAAAAAAAATAATTTTTAAATTATTTATTTCAAATATACAAAAATATATTTTTTTTTGAAAAAAAAATAATTTTTCTCAAAAAAAAAAAACTGATATTGTTTTATTAAAAAAAAGTAAAAAACTTTTTTAAAAAAATAAATTTCAAAGAAAAATTTTAAAGGAAAAAAAAATGGATGGATGGATATCCATCCACTAAAAATATGATAATGGATGGATTGGATTGGATATTTTTAAAAAACTTTTAGTGGATTGTTAATGGATAATGGATTGTTTTGATCCATCCATTAACGATCCAATCCATATCCATCCAATCCATCCATTTTGCCACCCCTAATCCCGACCATCACATGGAGTAAAAATCCAAAAAAAGGCATTAAAATTGCTACCTGCTGCTTATTCTAGCGCTCTAACTCCTTAGGTTTGCTTCTTGTACTGCTTTGATATTTCCACCATGAGGAGCGAATTGTGTTTTAGTTTTACGATTCACATTGTGGTTTCTGACTTAGTTCTGAATTTGCACTATTTCAGTTATGGTAAATTGAATTATTATGATTCAATTGCGGTTCTGTAACTTGCACACCAAGTGTTCACTGAAATATTTCAACTGAGTTTTGCTTTATTTTTTATTTGTTTCTGTTCCATTACGGTAATTTTAGCAATGGGTTCTTGAATGGTTCAAGTTTCGGTATTTTTGTAGTTTTAAGTTGATTTTGGTTTAGGAAATTGGTTTACGAATATGGTTTAGTAATGACTTTTTTGTCAGTTTCAAGTCTAAGTGCGGATGAATTTTCTTTTTGAGATTTTGAGGTTAAGTTTTGGTATTGACAAGATACTGAGTTTTCTATGGTTTGTGTTCATGGGAAGGTTTGAATTTTCACGGTAATCGTCGACTCAAGATAAAAAGCAAAGCAAATACATAAAGCAATCATATAAGGAGAAGACAAGTGAGCAACCAAGGATACACTTAAACAAGTAAGAAAGCATAGAATACAAAAGCAAACAAGAATTCATGGAATAATAAAAAAAGTTTGAGGCTTACCAATCGGAGACCCTCTGATCGTTCTTCAATGGCGGCCCAAATTCAATACGATAAGCGATTCTTTGAGTTCACTTGTAAATTCTTTTGTTTCTTGTTTTTAGATACGATTCAATTCCTCTTCATCTCTTCTTAATCCCCTTTCTTTTCTTCCACTTGTTTTCTTATTGTTGTTGATTCTTTTACCACTTTTCAATACTTGAATCATGAAATACTTTGATGTGAAGTGTGGTGAAAGTTTATGCTCAAATTGATTGAAGCTTCAATGAAAAGCTTCAACAACCATGGAATTGAGCTCTATTGAGGGAAGGTTGGAGAATGGAGAGTGAGAACTTGAGAGAAAGTGAAGAAAGGGTAGAATCAAATGGAATTGAAAGCGAAAAATAATTCATTCAATAGGTGAATGATGAATGATTATATAGAACTAGGTGATGGATACTTAGAGGTTGAGAATGGGTTAGAGGTTAGTTTGGCATGTTTTGGCCACTTTGGGTAATTGCCCAAAGTAGTTAGAAGTTAGTATGTGGAAGTTTAAGGTAGTTAGGATAGTTAAAGTATGAATGTATGTGACTTTACATGTATGTGCCTATGCAGAATTTTTAAAAGTATGAATGTATGTGACTTTACATGTATGTGACTTTACATGTAGTTAGAATTTTTTATGTGGCATCACTTGAACACATGTTAGGGTACTTATATGGTATGAATGAATGGCTTATAGATGCATTTGAATCGATGTTTACAAATGGAATGATGTATTACATGAATGTCGTATTTTTTTAATGCATATGGTTTATGTGGTTTTACTTGTTATATAGAAACGAAATGAGAATGATGCATAATATGGAATTTGTACTTATGCCATATGCATAACATGCTGAATTTATATAACTTAACATTGAATTTGACCTGCTTTTGAATGATTTTGCATATATGTGAATGTATGTGCATGTACTGAATTTTTAGAAGTGAATGGTATGAATTTAAGATGTCTTTTCATGTGTATTTATAAATTACCATGATGATGAATTTTGTTCATTAATATGAATTTGAATATGTTATGTAAGTGCTGAATTTTACAATTGAATGTAATTTCTAACTTGATTTTTATTGTTTGCTTTGCAACATAGTACATAATAATGGAGCATGAACAAACATGGTCAAGAATGAAGTATGAATGAATACCATTGAAGATCTTGGAATTATTTTATTCTTTTGTGTATGGAAACTATGTAATATGCTCGTAATAATATAAAGTGATGTAAGGTGAAGTCACGTAAATGTAAAGACACTTTTTAGTGACTTTTGAACTTTATGTATATGGATTGAAAGCCCTTAATAAAAAGGGAAGTATGACTCAAGGTGTATGTTTGGAAATGAATTCCAATGAATGTTTAGGGAATTTATCCATGAAGTGAAAAGTGACTTAGTGAATCACTTAGAAATTGAAAATGTATTGAAAAAATGTAAATGCAAGTTAGGTTGAATGGATTACAATACATGTTATGTAAAAATGAGAAATGTATGCTTGATTGTTCAATTTAAACATTTTGATTCAAATACACGAAGCGATTCAAAACCATGCTTTGGATGCAAGTAAAATTCTATCTTTTTATAAATCATGATATGTCATGCACATGGTACATTTTTTTGTACATGATGTAATGACATAGATAAGTATGATGAATAAGTTTAGGAATGTCTAGGATAGGGGTCAAACTTCTGGTCAACAATGAAGACCATGTTGACCAAAAGTTAACCACTTCCTGATTTAAGTAAAACATATTCATTAAAGATCCTTTGACCTAATTGTTGCAAATTAAGATGGAATGAAAAAATATGCAATGTATGCATATAAAATGAATGAAACCTACATATACATGATGAATGATATGAATGATTTCTAAATGCATGCAGATGAATAAACTCGTAAGCGAGGTAAAAAATAAAAAAGGTAGGAAAATTTTTGGGGTATGATAGTTGCCTCTATTTAATCTTCTTAAACCTGAAGGTATGTACAGAAACGACTTTTAAACATTCTAGGGATCCAAAAAATTATACTCCGAAGAGAATAGATAGGTAGAAGTGTTTATGATTTTTTGTTTTGCCTCCGCTAATGAGCTTTTGGTAGTTATTGGTAGTTGAAATATCCCTGAAGGATTCTTCGTGAAGTGGGAGAGAACTGATTGAGTACTTGCAAAAGGCAAGTATAAAGAGTGTATAGATAATTTACAAAAGGAAAATACAGGCAACCTTCTCGTGAAAAAGGCAGAGACGGCTTGCAAAAGGAAAATGAAGAATTTATTGCTAGGCACGAACTGACTTTTAAAGTAGACTAGCATACGGGAACTGACTACTAAATAATAACTAGGGAGAGACATTAATTTTCCAAATGGAAACTGGTCTTGGATTAACTGTCATCCACGAACTGAATTTTTTTTTCAGATTTCCAGACGAGAATCAGACCTTGAAATGGTTTTCCAGACAGGAAGTAGGTTTTGAAATGATTTGCTAGACGAGAACTGGGCTTTAAAATTATTTTCCAGACGGGAACTAGGCATTGAAATGATTTTCCAAACGAGAGATGGGCTTTGAAATGATTTTCCAGACGGGAATTGGGCTTTGAAATGATTTTCCATAAGGAAACTGGGCTTTGAAATGATTTTCCAAACGGGAACTGGGTTTTGAAATGATTTTCCAGACGAGAACTGGGTTTTGAAATGATTTTCCAAACGAGAATTGAGCTTTGAGATGATTTTCCAGACGGGAACTAGGCTTTGGTAGGGTGCCAACCGAAGTTGGGCTTTTACGGGATGCCAACCGAAGTTGGAATTTTCTTGAAGGTAAGGCTTCACCGGGAATTCGCTGGAAATATCATATGAGAATTTTGTGGGTAAAATTCTCTTCGGAGGTACATTGTTGTCTTAACCGGGGATTGATTTGGGTCTTTCATGCAAGGTACCAAGTCAGGCTTATGCTTTGTATGCATGTTTGGATTTTCATAGAATAATGCTTCATCTTGATGGATATGCTACATGTTTTTTAGGGATGCAATGCTATGTAATGATGATTATTATATGCAGAACGCCAATATAGTTGGGCTTTGATTTTTCTTGGAGGTGCCAATAAAGACTAGACTTTGGCTTTTCTTGTTTGTTTTACAAGACTTCATGATATGCCAGGTGAATGATATGCATGAGCAAAGTGACATGATTAATGCATGGTGGTGATTTGTGTAATGCTTTCGAAGGTTCAACAACCTCCCCTAAGGTGGGTCATATATGGTTGAAATTGGGAAGTGTCTTGCTTGGCTATAAGACTTCTTGTTGAAAAGTCAGGGGATGTGCTTAACATGACTTCCTGATATTCTTCTTGAACTTAGAGGATGCTTATGCACGACAGAACTTACTTAATCAACTTTGAAGGTAAGGAGAAGAAATGCCCTTCTATAGCCAGTCTTGCCCTAACTTAAAGGATCTTTGAAGGAGATTGCCTCGAAAGGAAATCTGGGACATTTGTACCATAATGACTTGAGATAGTTTACCCTAGTACTTTGACCCTTGGAGAAGTGCCCCTAATTAACCAATTCTTGGAGAGATTTGTCGAATCTCGACGTGATTGCCCCAAACTGATTGAATCTTAAAGCGGCTTGCCCTTTTGCTCAATGAACTTTTCTGGCATTTTCCCCTTGGTGTGATCATTTAAAGTGACTTACCCCTGCTCAATAGATTCCTTAGGCATTTTCCCCTTGGTGTGATCAAACTTTTCATTATGGAAACTTTCTTGATGCCAAGTTCTTATCCGTGAATAAAATTGTTCATTTTGAAGATGTTGATTCTAATGTTATGCTTATGTCAGTTTTGAAATCCAAGTCTTTTTATTGAAATGATGTTGCGGCATTTAGTGAACGAATCACTGGTTAGAATGCAACATTCATTTTTTAGATGAAAGATGATATGATACCAACACAAATGATAAGCGAATATTTAGGATTCAGTTTTAAAGCGATCTTGCTATAGTATAGTTTCGAAGTAAACCCTGCTTTAATTAGTTCTTTTGAGGGTATAACGTGGCATGGTTCATAGTTTTAGAATAAAAGGATTCATGGCTCAAAATTTTATTTTAAACCACCAATTCTCCTTGATGTTTCCAGTCCTACGTTCAGTTAGTTCAACACAAACATTCATTTTTCAAAAGGATTTTGAAAAGTATAAGTGATGTTAAAGGAACCAATGAGGTTTTTGGAGTGGCAGTCACCCACTTTTTGTAGTCACACGAATTTGTTCTTGTTGAGAATATTTTTTGACTCTTTCTTATTCTTTTTGTTTTCCCTAATTTTTTTCTGGACCGATTTTTTGAATTTCCAGTCCACCGAGATGTCCTAATTTTTGCCTAAGTCACTCATTTTCAAGTTTTCGAACTAATGGACTTTTTTTATTGATTTTCAATTTTTCATTTTTTTTGTTCTTTTCTTGAATAAATCATGTGAAATCTGTTCATTTGATTTGTTGAAGGGTTGTGACTATCTCGATCCTTTCGTTGATGAGGGACAATCGTTGTGGATTTATGATTTTCGACCTCGCGTGAGGGGTAAGATGTGATTGATCCTCATATGGGATACTTCTCTTTTTCCTTTTTGAAATCTGAATGCATGGTCAAATTGGCTGAAGGCTACTGTTGCATCTCGAAAAACATGCACACTAAACAGAGTCACCACCAATGATATTTATCCCAAGATAGGGAAAGGAATCACTGAGCAAACCTAAAAAAAGAATGAATCTAATGGTCTCTCAACCAAGAGATGGATAAGGGAGTCGATTATGCAAGGGGAAGGTATTAGCACCCCTTATGTCTGTAGTACTCTACAGGTTTCACTCTTGTTGTTCTAATTAAAAGGGTGTGTTTATTCTAAAACTTACCGACTAAAAGGGAATGCATGCAAAATGATTGAATTATAGACAAAAAAAATAAAGTTTTTATTATTGCGCTCGCTTAGGCTTTGCAACCCAATGCCTACATATCAATAAAGAATCAGAGCATCGTAGTTCTTCTCAAAAAAATTGGTTTGTTGGTGCTTTTTATGGGTAACCACCCTTATTGAAAAATTTCAAAAGAAAAGCCAAACGACAAAAGAAGTTTGATTTGTTGAGTATTTTTGTTGAAAGAATACATCAAACGATCCATCCAAGGCAAGAGGTATTTGAGTACTTCTCTCTTATTGTTGAAAGATTTCAAGTAGTATTAGTATGTTTTTGGATTTTGATTGAAAAAAAGGTTTTTGTTTTAGAATGAATGCAAAATAGGAAAGAAAAATCTAAGGGAATTCTAGAGAGAGCCCTAATGTTGGCATGCAATAGTGGTCCTAAAGTCATGATAAAAAAGGAAACATCTGCTTAAGTTGGCATGCAAAGATTGACCTAGGATTAAGGATCCAAGGGTCTACCTAATGTTGTCATGCTTGGTTAACAAACCTAAGGTCTACTTTAGTTCAATATTAACCAAGAATGAACCAAAGAAATCTTATGCGGAATATGCTATCCACACAAGGAAAAGAGCTAAAGAAGAAGACAAATCCATATCAAGTCATGGAAGAAAAGGTAAAGTAATCTATATCAAGTCATGGAAGAAAAGATAAAAGACAAGGTAATCTCGTGGAAGAAAAGAAAAGAAAACAATACAATATCAAGTCATGGAAGAGAAATAAAGCAATAGAAATCTATATCAAGTCATGGAAGAGAGAAAATAGTCCATATCAAGTCATGGAAGAAAAGAAAAGAAAATCAAGTAAGCAAAAGATAAGAGGTGAATTCTCAAGTTCAAACATGCTTTCGGACATCACAAACTATCATCAAATGGTCACATGTTAACAAATAACAACATCTCGTTCAAAATAGTCATGAAAGAGGGAGACAAAGCTCAAAATAGGTTGTGAATACAACTAAAGCAATCAACAAGTTATCAAACCAAAATGGGCAACAACATCACATTAAAGTAAACACAAAGACATGTTATTTAAATAACTAAAGTCTCCATATCAATAAGAAGTTCAAACAAGCATTGAACCCATGGTACAAACACCAAAGTGCACAAGCATCATTCAAAGTTGTAAAGGGAAATTATCACAAGTGTGTGAAAAAATAGACATGGCAAAGTGCATAGTAAATGAATTCAAAAATAAAAACATGGTGTCAAAACACACAAGAAAACTCAAGACATCACAAAGGCATCATATCAAAACATACTTAAAGGTTGAGGCAAGTAATGATCAAAATCAAGCCCTAGGCATGCTTCTAAAGGCAAATGCACTTCAAGAAAGCATAGATGAAGTAGAATCATGGGGAAAATGGTATCAAACCACATAATTCAGAAGTAGATGGCATATTAAACTCCACATAAGAGTCACTTAAACATCATGAATGAATTACACAAGCTATGTTCAAAGATGGGCCAAAAGAAATAGGCAATCAACCACATAAGTTCAAAAAAAACTTAAGCAAGAAGTAAATAAACAATGAAGATACACACATGACATCAAGGGATGTGATACTTATGCAATAAGTTTATTCAATATGAGGTTCAATAGTAACAAGAGAATTCATTCAAACTTCACACACATTAAAGTCAAGTAACTTGACAAACAAGTAAAGATATCATCCTAGAAAAGGAATCCTTTATCAAAATACAATGGGATAAGAAAGGGTCAAGAGACGGGTGCTTATAGGTCATGGGAAAATAGAATATTCCTCCTCAAAGCATCAAATACAACCTCCAAACTTCAAGAGGTATCAACAAACAAATTCAAAGTTCATGTACAACTAGTAAGTCAAAAGGTGGACATCATCCAAGCGAGGAGTCCTTTGTCCAACCAAAGTAAAAGGGTAATGTAAAATGAAATGAAGGTATAAAGAAATGAGATAATAACAACATAATAATACATAAGGATGGATCCCAAGCTTCTAATAGCTTCACCATCCAACAAACTCAAAACTAGATCAAGAAAAAGAAGAATATAGCTCCTAAACTGTCATCATGATGAATGGCAATGGAATACCATTCAAAGAATCATAAGATCAAGGTATAAGGTTAACAAGACCAAGTAAATTATAAGTGTAGACAAGACAAAATAAAATACATTGGACTCATAGTACTGAAATTGGAATGCACAAGACAAAATTCAACTATGGTCTCAAAAGCAAGCAAAAAGTACTCAAGACAAGCAAGCAAAGAAACATCAAATGGATATGTATAAAATGGTTCACACGGGTGAATTTAGAACTCCTAAATGATGAAGATGATGATGTCAAGAGAGAACTGGAAAGAGACCCCTAATGGTTGCACAAGTGCATTTCAAAATAATCAACTAAATGCAAAATGTGTCACAAAGAAACAAGCATGTTTAGATAATTCAATAAAAATGATTAAGAGCATAGAAAAATTATAAAAAATTAGGCATAGCAATATGAAGTCATAATCTCAAAGTGTCCCAAAGATATACTCACAATCATGTGTAAAAGATGTTTAAACAAATCCATCATTCAAACAATGCACCACTAATTGATCACACAAAGCAATTTAAAGAATAGGTTCAAAAACAATCCAAAATTAATAATCCAAGAATAAAATGAAAACCCAAATAACCTAAATACATATGTCTACAAATGTACAAATTATTGGATCAATATTCAAATGGGAGAATTAAAAATCAAACCCTAACAAATAAAACTAGATTAATTAGACACATATAATTAAAAAAAAAACAAAATAGCTATTAAAATAAATCAAAAATGAAATTAAAAAATAAAAAAGTTTAAATAACATTCAAAATATCAATCATGAATTATTTGGGGAGTTTTAGATAAAATGAAGTATTTTAAATAAAAACAAAAGAAACAAATATCAAATAAAGAAAGAAAAGGGAAAGGGGGTGCAAACAAGTAAATTAAATACAAAGCCAATTAGTTGAAGTGAGAACTTGGGCTAGAACGAAGGGGTGCGAGGAGCATAAACACACGCGGCCCAGTCCAAATCAAACTCTGCAAAATAAAAATGAAATAAAAGTGAGATGTCACGTTTGGTCACGCGGTACACTTGATGTCAAACAGTCACTCCCTCACCAATGCACTAAAAGCAAAATAATTCCATGGCCAGTCAAAACGTGTCAACCACTCATCTTCAACCTCTGCTCATGCATACTAAAACCCTAATCCCGACCCCTACATGTTGACTTCCACCTCAAATAACTTCCTCATCTCTCCTCCAAATCCAACAAAACTTGAACCAAAATTGTAGTAAACAATGAGTACAACATCATAGTAACTTTGGTTTTTACAAATAAATGAAAGAACATGGAGAACAAAGAGCAATAACATACGGGTTCAAATTTTTTAACATCAAACATTTAAAACTGAAAACAAAAATTTGAGCCTAGCTTCAATGGTCTACTCAGTAGTAGACTATCCAGATGCGTATGTATGAACTTAGACACGGCGAATAACTAAACATGAGGAAGAGTAGGGTGAAGAAAACTTGACCTAGTGGAGAAGATCCACTGTCTCTTGAACTGGATGGAGCTTCAGAAACCCCTCCAATAAAGCTTGGTGTTCTTCTAGAGGAAAAGATGAAGCAAAATGAATGGTGAAAGCAAGCTTCAAATGAAGAAAAATCCTCAAGCTTCAATGTTGCAGATTCAAGTTCTCTCTCTTCAGTGACCTCCCTCTTGAAATTAGGTTAATGATTGCTTATATATGATGCTTGTGGTGAGGTGTGATGTTTTGCATGGTGAAAGATCCGTTGGAGGGCAAGTTTGGTAGTTTATGCAAAGATTGAGGAGTGGAGTACAAGGATGCATTTTTCATCCAAAACAAATGTGCTTTGTGTCGTTTTAGGGAGCTTGAGGTGGAGTGAAATGCCTCAGGATTATGTGACTTGGAGGCAGTGGAGAGAGAAAAGGAGACAATAAAAAACATTTCCACTTTTGGCCAAGGTTGAACATGATGTGCATGCACACAATAGCGTGTTATTGGTCCATACTAGGAAAGAAGTGGTGTGTAATGATCATGTGAAATAAGCCATGCTATAAACAGAGGTAACATCATGCAAAAAACCAAAGATAAGTGTGATAATGGAGATTAAATATCAGTCATGTTCAAACTATTGTAACACTAGGGTTTCATGGCCAAATGGAATGAATCAGGACTCTTTGGAAAGAGGGAAAAGAGAGGAAAAGGTTTGGTGTTGGAGAAAATTTGAAACAAAACCTCGAGCTCCTTCAAAAATGGGCACGAAAATGGCTACTTGAAACTGCATATCAAAATGTCAATTATAGGTCATTTAGTGATCATTTAGGTCCTAACTTGTCATGTCCATAACTTGTTCCTTAAGCTACTAAATGAGAAAAATTTTGAAGAAAAAATGGAGAGGGGAATGTGATCTATAACTCTTATGTTGAGGTCATATCAAAATGAGGCTTGCAACTAAATGAAAAATGGGCATGAAGTGGGTTGCTTGAAATGATCAAACACTTAGAAATTTTTTCACTAAAATGGGCATGAAGTGGGTTTCTTGAAATGATGTGGAGCTTTTAACAATCCTTAAAATTTCCATGACCATTCTTGGAAATTCTGACTTGGAACACTTAGAAATTTTCTCAGTGTTAGGACAATTGAATGAATTTTGAAATACCCAACTTTTAATGACCATATCGTGAGCCATGATGATCCAAATACTTCAATCTTGGTACCTCCTTAAAGATTGTAGAAAGAAGAGAAAATTTCATGTTAAGGTCAATTTTATTTGGAGTATTGATCATAGAGAACTTTGGTCATGAAGGTAGCTACTTATTAACACCAAACTTGCCAAAAATAGCAAGTTTCTAAAACCCTAATTTCCAATTTAGGTAACTTTCCATAACTCTTGATTTTTTATGAATCTCTTGAATTTACTTAATAAAATTTCAACCATAGAACATATTTGAATTTTAGAACATAGTTTTGACCAAAAAATCAAGAGTTGACTTTCTACACGGCTCAATTGACTTTTTTCCCAATTAAATCAAACCATTGATCATTTGAGCAATTGAACCTCTTATGAATGGAATTAATGGCAAATATTATACACATAGACACTTAGGGACATATAGAATACTATGGAATCGAGTCTTGCTCAAAAAAATAAGAAATAAACTGATTTTATCATAAACCCTAATTTCAGTCCAAGAAGACAAGAGATGGGTGCACCACTTCACAATCTTGATTCCTCTAGGGAAAGTGGAGATACCTTTGAACAAAGATGTCTTGCATAATAACATGATGAAGATTATTCAAAAATGTTTATGGGTATGCCATTCACTGAGATAATCAACACTCTTAGCTTAAGGACTAAGAGATAAAAGAGTGTGATCATCTTTCAATATCTTGCAATTCTCAATCAACTAATGAAGTAATGGAACAATTGAGATGTATTAGGGCATAAGAAAATCCTTGTAGATTGAGTGATCATGAAGTTGAGGATATCTCAACCTCCTTGCACTGATTGTCACAACTCTTCCTTTTAAAGCTTGAAGAAGGTCACAAGAGAGATGCCTTGATCCCATAACCATATAACCAATGATATGCATGAACATATATGTTGATAAAACCTAAGCCAAATATGATTAAATAGAATAGGGTAAATTTTGGGGTACAACAGCTGCCCCTATTCCATCTTCTTGCACACGAGAGGTTGAAAAAGCGACAACTTTCAACCATTCAGGGTGGGAGAGGATTGAATACCAAAAGAACCCGAAAATTTGCATTCTGGAGAAGAGGCAAAGAGGTTAGTACGCAGGTTTTGAATTTTTATGGTGTTTTTGAGAAAAAATGTCCAATCACAAAGACTACCAATCTAATCGGGTACGTCTGTGAATAAAAGGTGTTGCACCAAGAAAGAACTAGATCTCCAACAAAGGTACTAGGATAGAACTGGATTTAAAACAATCACAAAGACTACCAATATAATAGGGTATGTCTTGTGAATAAAATATGTTGCGCCAGGAAAGAACTGGATATCCAACAAAGGTACCGGGATGGAACTGTATTTAAAACAATCACAAAGACTACCAATCTAATCGAGTACGTCTTGTGAACAAAAGATGTTGCGCCAAGAAAGAACTGAATCTCTAACAAAGGTACCAGGATAGAACTGGATTTGAAATAATCACAAAGACTACCAATCTAATTGGGTACATCTTGTGGACAAAAGATGTTGCACTAGGAAGGAATCGGATCACCAACAAAAGGTACTGGGGTGGAACCGGATTTAAAGAGACTACCAGGATAGAACTGGATTTGAGAAGGTTATCAGGATAGGACTGGATTTGAGAAGGTTACTAGGATAGAACTTGATTTGAAAAGGGTACTAAAGAAATCAAAGGCTTCCTGGATACTTGCAGGTAAAATCAAATGAATCCTGCAAGGATAAAAAATTTGGAGATATTCCCAAGGACTGATAACTCGACTGGGGAAGCAAGGAAAACCCCATTGGGTTATGCTTTGATGCATGTTTGAATTTTTCTATGGCGTAATGCTCAATGAAAAATGGGAATGCTACACGATTTTATGGGTTTGGTAAAATAATGCATGATTATGTATGGGAATGAATAAAAATACAAAGAAATCTGTTGAAGAAAAATCCTTGAAATATCTGGAACTCTGTGGAGAAGAAATTTGCAAAAATAAATTGCACATTCTGCTGAAGAAACTCCAATCTTAATGCGAACTCTGGGCGGGGACGCCAATCAAGATTGGACATTACTGAGGAAGATTACCAACAGACTATCGCAGGGATTAGGAAAAAACTTGATAATCTTGCTGAAGGGACAAAGCAAAATTAAAAGTCACCCCACTGATCCTTGCCTTCATGTTGGTACGCTGTTCATCTGCGGGTGATCATTACTCCTGCAACACACAACAACTTAGATGCTCCAGGGATAGCATGACCAATAGTTTATCATCCCGACCACATACACAATCGCAAGTGTATTCAAATGTCTTTATATCATGCCATATAAAACCCAAAAAATTTCAAATGCAATGATTATAAAAAATTTGGACGTCTTTGCAAACAAAACAGAAAAATAAAGGACAAGCTCTTGAATGAAAAGCAATTTTTATTGATTTGAAATCTGCCTGTAAATAGGCGTTTACATCAGGAAGCAATTCCTAGGAAGAGGTAATTGCAAAAGAAAAGCAAAAATAAAAGTTTATTACAAGAATGGCGATGAAAATGGTTTTCCATTAAGTTCTGATTCGGCTATAACTTTTATAACCTTGACATTCTCATCCCTTTGCTTTCTGAAGAAAATGATTGAACTGATTCCTACCCTTCGGGGTTTTTGATTGTAGTAGTACGACAAAATCACATATCCAATGTAGAACGTAGTCGTTCGCTTTAAATCCCTAAATTTTTCCTGGATCACCCTTTCGGGTTTTCAATCCACCGGGATACCCTTTTAGCCTAAGCTGCCTTTTCAGGTTTTCAACTTAGCGGGTGTTCTTATTTTTTTTTATCCCTAATTTTTTCCCGAACCTTTTATTCATTTTTTTTGTTCATCGGGATGCCCATTTTTTTCCTAAGTCGTCGACTTAGCGGGTCTTTTTTATGCGAAGTATTTTTTGACTATGTCTGCATTCACATGGAGTGGGAAGTCTTCACCATTCATAGTGGTGAGCATCATGGCTCTGCTAGAGAAAATTTTCCTTATCACGTATGGCCCTTCATAATTCAGAGTCCATTTTCCTCTAGGATCAGATTGAGGAAGAATAATTCTTTTCAAGACAAGGTCACCAGCTCGGTAACTCTGAGGACAAACTCTTCGGTCGAAAGCCTTCTTCATCCGCTTTTAATATAGTTGCCCATGACAAATAGCAGCCATCCTTTTCTCCTCGATAAGGTTCAATTGATCAAATATATTATGCACCCACTCGGTCTCGTCGAGTTTCACACCTGTCATTAATCTTAAGGAAGGGAATACAACTTCGGCAGGAAAAACTGCCTCCATGCCATAAACCAACGAAAATGGAGTTTCCCCAGTCGAGGTACGTACCGAAGTACGGTAACTGTGTAGAGCAAAGGGCAATATCTCATGCCAGTCTTTGTAGGTTACAACCATCTTCTGTATTATCTTATTTATGTTCTTATTAGCTTCCTCCACTGTTCAATTCATTTTCGGGCGGTAGGGAGAGGAATTGTGATGCTAAATCTTGAAACTCTTGCACAATTCTGTCATCATCTTTATGTTGAGATTGGACCCATTGTCTGTTATGATCTTCTCGGGGATCCCATAACGACAAATTATATTTTGCTTAATAAAACGAGCAACCACCTGTTTAGTCACGTTGGCGTAAAAAGTAGCTTCCACCCACTTGGTGAAGTAATTAATGGCCACCAGGATAAAGTGGTGTCCGTTTGAAGCGGTGGGCTCAATGCACCTGATCATATCAATACCCCACATTGCGAACGGCCATGGAGAAGTCAAAACATTCAAAGGCATGGGCGGAACATGCACTTTATCAGCGTAAACTTGGCACTTATGACATGATTTGGCAAGAAGGTGGCAGTCAGTTTCCATAGTCATCCAATAATAACCCGTTGTCATAATCCTTTTTGCCATGGCATGACCACTAGAGTGCGTTCCAAATGAACCCTAATGGATCTCTTCAATAATTATGTCTGCTTCGTGTCTATCCACGCATTTGAGCAGGACAGAATCAAAATTTCTCTTATACAACACATCACCATTTAAGAAAAACCTGGAAGACATCTTCCTTAGCGTCTTCTTATCAGGGATAGACGCATCCTCCGGGTATTCCTGTTTCTCAAGGTATCTCTTGATATCATAAAACCAGGGTTTGTCATCCCGAGCTTCATAGTTAATATAGCAAAAAGCTGGCTTATCCAACCTTATAATGTTGATGGAGGGGGCCTCATTTGCCCATTTAAATTTGAACGTAGACACCAGAGTGGCCAATGCATCTGTTAAATGATTCTCCTCTCTTGGAATATGATCAAACATGATCTCCTCAAAGTATGGAATTAACTTCATCACGTGCTCTTGTTATGGAATCAAATTTGGGTGATGAGTCTCCCAATCTCCGTTGATTTGGCTTATAACCAGAGAAGAATCCCCATATACTTCAAGATACTTGATTCATAAGTCGATGGCAGCTTCAATCCCACATATGCAAGCTTCATATTCAGCCATGGTATTTATGAAATCAAAACAGATCCTGGCAGTGAAAGGAATATGAAAACCTATGGGAGAAGTAATGACAACTCTTACACCATTTCCCAAAGAATTTGGAGCACAGTCGAACATGAGCGTCCATCACGATCCTGGTTCTGGGCCTTCATCTGGGTCTGGCCGGTTGTAATATTATTTGAGAAACAGCACAACTTCGTTAGGAAACTCGAACTTCATCGGTTGGTAATCTTCCACAGGCTGATGAGCTTGGTACTCAGCATATATTCTACTCTTGATGGCTTTTTGAGTTGTATACTGGATATCATATTCTGTTAAAATCATTTTCCAATGAGCAACCCTCCCTGTGACAGCAGGCCTCTCAAAAATATACTTGATCGGGTCCATCTTTGAAATCAACAAAGTAGTGTGGGTCAACATATACTATCTCAACCGGCGAGCAGCCTACGCTAGAGCGCAACAAGTTTTCTCAAGCAGTGAATATTTGATTTCGTAGTTGGTAAACTTTTTGCTCAGGTAGTATATTGCATGCTCTTTTCGCCCAGATTCGTCATGTTGGCCCAATACACACCCCATCGACTCGTCGAGGACAATGGGGTACATGATAAAGGGTCTTCCCTCTACTAGAGACATGAGAACCAGAGGCTCCTGCAAGTACTCTTTTATTCTCTCGAATGCTCTTTGACAATTGTCGTTCCACACCACCGCCTGATCCTTCCTCAATAACTTGAACATTGGTTCACATGTAGCTGTTAGATTGGAGATAAATTTGGCGATGTAGTTCAATCTTCCTAAGAAACCACACACTTCTCTTTCGGATCTTGGCTTAGGAATATGTTGAATTGCTTTTATCTTTGTAGGATCAACCTTAATTCCTCTTTCACTAATCAGGAAGCCAAGTAATTTACCAGATCTTACCCCGAAAGTACATTTGTTGGGATTTAACCTTAGTTTGAACTTCCTCAATCTTTCAAACAATTTCTGCAAATCAATTAAATGTTCCTCTTCTGTATGGGATTTCACAATCATATCATCCATGCAGCACGCAATCTCTTTATGGACCATGTCTCGGATAAACCGTCCATGAAAGAAAATATTAAGAATTATGCAGTGTTGTCGACCACTACATCAATGTGAGGGAGCGGGAAATCATCCTTAGGACTTGTTCTGTTCAGATCACGGTAATCAACACACATTCATACCTTACCGTATTTCTTAAGCATAGGAACGATGTTAGCTACCCACGGAGGATAAGAAGTAACTTCCAGAAAACCTGCATCAAATTGATTTTGCACTTCATCTTTGATCTTTTTCGAATATCTGGATGCATCCTTCAAAGCTTCTACTTAACAGGTGGACACTCTTCTTTCAAAGGTAGCCTATGCACCAAAATATCTGCGTCAGGTCCAGGCATGTCTTGATAAGACCAGGAAAATATGTCAATAAACTCTTGCAACATCTTGACCAACCTTGCCTTCACACACTCTTCTAAAGAAGCCCTTATTCTGACTTCTTTCACGTCGTCCCCAGTTCCAAGATTCACAACCTCGATGTCTTCTTGGTGCGGCTGGATGACCTTTTCTTCTTGTTTTAATAACCTTATCAACTCTTCAGGGAGTTCACAATCTTCATCACCTTCTTCTTCGGATTGGTAGATCGAATTGTCGAAGTCATAATGAGCAATAACATAATCATTATCAATGGAGTCCGGGGTGGACGTGAATCTACATTAATGATGTTTTTTATGCTTTTTAGGAAGTGTGTGGTGAAAAGAAAATATTACCATTTTAAAAGTAAAGATAAAAGTAAAAATAAAAATACATTGATCAAATGATTTGAATGCAAAACATCCTTTATTTTATGATAAAAATTGAAAATGAAACACATTGGCCCTACATTATCCATTACGCCTTGGGCAGAGCGCATGAATTATTGTGTGATAAAAGAAACAAAAGAAAATTACTCCTAATTGAGAGTGACTTGGATGACATCCTCTGTAGTCCAATTGTGGAGTTCTTCACCTGGAACACTTGGTCGAATCCAGTTGTTGATGTCATAATCATTGTCATTGTCATCATTAATAGCATTGGCCGAATTATTACTGATAAACCCAACACTTGTAAAATTCATCAGAGTGAGAACACTTGGAGCCTTGGGAACTTCAGGGGCTACATCTGGCTGGGAAAGACTGAAACCGAGACCCAACTTGTCAAATTTCAAAGGAAGATCTAACACACGACCACTGCTCTAGAATCCTTCAACGAAGACATGGAAACTACAAGTCTTTTACCTTCAGAATGAGGAGTCTTGTTCATCTGAACTACTTCGAACGCCTGGAAAGGAGTTTCATGTACTTCCCTTTCAACCTCTATATACCGGAAAGATGTTAAATGGCTCATCATGTACTCTTCCTTGCCGCAAGCAGTAACGATCTTACTGCCAATTGGGAACTTCAGTTTCTGATGCAAGGTGGATGTTACAGCACATGCCCCATGAATCCATGGGCGTCCAAGAAAACAACAATATGCGAGATGTATGTCCATGACGAAGAATGTCATACCAAAAACTTGTGGTCTAATTTTAACAGGTAGACCCACTTCACCAAAAATAGCTCTTCGGGATCCATGAAAAGCCCTTACTATCAAGTTGTTTGGGCACAATTCAACTCCTACATAGTCAATCTTCATTAGAGCGGACTTGTCAACTCCACTTGTCACCCCCACGTGACCAAAACTCTTTTAAAAAGAACACTGTTAATCCTTTCTAATACACATAACAAACCAGTGCTTAAGCCTCCGCCGAGAGTAGACAAGCCAATGTTTGGCCTTTAGAACGCAATCTACACAGTCGTTCATTAAGAAAACACCAACCAAATTGTAGTCCCCGAACTACGAATGCTCTGATTTCCTTATTACACCATAAGGATACGTAGGCAGGAGATTGTTGTATCTTTGCGAGCACACTAATAATAAACCTCCCTTTTCCCCCTTCTGAGGTTCCCATCCATCTCTTTTCAATATTTTTAAATTACTTGAAGAAAGCGAATAACATTCAACTAACATTCAAATAGAAAATTAGACTAAAAGGTTCCCGTTGAGTACAACGGACTGTAATACCTCAAAATTTGCCCCCCTCATTCATGCATTCATTTTTAGGTCATTTAACATTTCATATTGCATTTCATCATGTCAATCGGAATTAGATCCAAGAAGCTTGAATATCATCCAAGACACTTTGTGGGTCCTATCTGGGTGATCAGTCAACACAAGGGAATGAGGTCTATTCATCAGTCAAAACGTTAATCTTGAAGGAGCGAAAGTTTGTTCATGAGCTGTCATGCTCGCTAGGCGAGCAAAATGGGTCGCCTAGCGAGTCCCAAGAAAAGCCACCAGAATCACCTACGCTCAGAGGAATTTCTTGAACTGTCATGCTCGCTAGGCGAAGCCCATGCGTTTTGAAAAATAAATAAATAAATAAATAAATAAAATATAACATAAAAATCTTGGACTTGGACCTCTCTCATTTGAGCCCACAAAGCCACGAAAATCAGGTTATAAATTCTAAAAAAAATTCAGTGGAAAAACCCTAGAGAGATTCTAACTAATTCAGAGCAACCTCCAGAGACTGAAGGGAAATCATCTGCAAAGAACCAATTCCCTCTCATATAAACCCTAAGATTGTTCTGCAAAGCCAACGGTGCAATTCAATTTCAATTGATCCTCCCCAATCAGGTATGCCCTATTTCCACTACTTTATACTTTCAACCTGAAATTTTTGAATGTATGAGGTATTATGGGTGAATTTGGAAGAGTGAGTATCGTTAGGTTTTGCATGTGGGCACATGTTTTAGTATGTATGTCATGCCTTGATGTGTGGATCCTTGCCCCCTGACTTTGAATTTTGATACCCTTTTGATGCATGTGTTTGACAAGAGGTTTAGGCCTCCTACACTTGGTTGCTTTTTGTGAGCTCTTTTTGTGAATTTTAATGGCATGATTCATGTGGTTACATTTTGATTTGGGGAAACTCTTGATTTCACCCCATCTTGTCACTCTAACCTGTTTGTTGAGTTTTTTGTGAGGGCTCACATGACTCCTGAAAGGATAGCTTGCTTGGCATTCCACTTTATTTGTGGGATACCATTTGGAGATTTATTCCGATTACCTGTATTGACTTGCTTTCTTTGATGGTGCCAGCTCGAGAGATCTCTGGGTTTCTTATTTCTTTAGCTGTTATTACTTCGGATCTTTATCCGTGTGGTAGACCTCTTGATCCCTTTATCTTTCCCACATTTTACCGCTTTCTTAGCTGGAAGACCTCGATAGGAGGCAATGTTTTCTTTTGTTTGTTTACTTTTGTGCCCAAAGACCTCCAAAAGGAGGCACCAGTGCTAAAGACCTCCACAAAGAGGCAATTGACGGATAAAAGGGATTAGTAATCAATCCCCCGTTATTCAGTGTGTCATTATTTATGCTCGCACTACATGTCGAAGCTTCAGAACAAAAGCCCAAGATCTTTTGTCCGGTCAGTCAGTGGAGAGGGTTCCACCTTTCTGAATCCCCACTTTTTGTCATGAGCTCACCCTGCCCAGGGTTAAGAGCTATGAGGTCTTATCCTCATTACCCTTTTGATCTGCTCACCCTGACGTTCAATGTCAGTGGTTAAGAGCCCATTTAATTACCTATTCCATGGCTTGTTTGTCGAGGTTGATATGACCCCTCTTGACTAAAGCCCTACCCATGTAGGTTTGAGCCCCCTTGGTGGCATTTTACTTTATGCATGTTTGTTTTGTATGGTGTGATCGTCTCCCCATAGGATTGCTAGGCTTCGTATAGTCTCTCGTTTGCATGTCAATTAAGGTAGCACTGTTCCTTCGTCTAGGACTTCCTTTTTTGCATGAGCATTCCTAAAACCCAAACAAACTCATTGATTTTTCTTCTCCTAAGAACACGTTAACTCCTTCTACTACAGGCGAGTAAGTTTCCAAAGGTCGAGCATCCGGTAGATTGTGTAATAACGTCGTTCATCTAAAAAACACAACCCTTAACCCGTAATTAGCCGAACTACGGTTTGCTCTGATTCTCATTCCAGATGAGATACGTAGGCATAAGACGCGATGTCTTAGCGAGCACACTCCTCTTTAGCCCATAGGCAGCCGAGCTACGAAGACTCTGATTCTCATATCCATATGAGATACGTATGCAGTGGATGCGATATCCGTGCGAGTCATTTTCTTTTGACCACCTCTTTTAGCAAATAGTACATTAGATAAACCCACACCCTTTAGACAAGAACAACAAAAGTGGATCCCGTAGAGTACTACGGATGCGTAGGGGTGCTAATACCTTCCCTTCGCATAATCGACTCCCGAACCCAAGATTTGGTTGCGAGACCTTGTCTTTTCCTTTCCTTTTTTTCCAGGTTTACTTCGAGCGTTTCCTTTCCCTCCTTTGGGATAAATAATGCACGGTGACGACTCTTCTGTCATTTCTTTCTCGCCGGTTGTTTTTTCGCATCTCCTTTTTCAAGTTGCGACAGCTGGCGACTCTGCTGGGGACCCTGGTTTCCCTGAGCGAGTCCCTCCTAGCTTTTGTAGGTTGTTTGTTTATTGGGTGTTCATTCTTTTGTACAGTTATTTATTTTTCAGCATTTACCTGCTTCATTGCATTTTGTACATATCATTGCTGTATCTGTTGGCTCTGCTGTTGGTTTGTTTGTTTGTTGGGATGGGGTGTTCTATGAGTGATAAGCCCATTACCCAGGCTTGAGTGTACACACAGGTTTTAGAGTGGATATTCATGAGGCTTGCGTGGCGTGTTGCTACGTTAAGTCGTTCATGAAGACCCACATCCAGACGAGGTTTCTTTTGGATATATTTTGTCCTATGGGTGTTCCATAACGGCAGATGTTCCTCTAGAAATCGTCGACTCTGGTGACCATTTCCCGAGAACTCAGTCGAGGCCTCTCCTCCGAGACGCGTTTATGTTAGCTTTGGTGGGTGCATTCTCGCTGCTCAATCCGAGGACCCCGAGACTGGGAACTTGCTATTAGGATATCCTGTTGAGGGGAGTCAATGGAGGTCTTTTATCCCGTAATAATGCCACACCTTCAGTGGTAAACGTATTATTCTCAACTGAAGGGCCGAAGTTGACAAACTTCTGTTCTTAGAACCTACCAGTGAGGGGCGGGCTAAATTCAGGAAACCTTAACCTCCAACCAACCCGGTTTTCTGGAGCAGAGCTGTGATCTTGTATTATATTCTTCAGTGGGTTTCTCTTCAGACAGTGCAACCCGACAGATGTTCAAGCAGATACAGCAATCCTGATTCCCACGTCACATCATTGCATCACATCATTTTGCATTCATATCATTTAACACATGTTTATCTATTTCTAGGGGGGTTTACATCTTCCTCTTGATTCCGGTCGGGGTTTCTCTGGTTCTCTTAAGATGGATATTGGCAGAAAGAGACATGTCGCCTACAAGTTTCATGTGGTCTGTTTGGAGCCTATTCAACAACTGATGAAGTTAATGGATCCTGATTCTCTAGAAGAATTCCGAAAGGATTACGGTTTGATTCTAAGTTTCGTCACAGTTCTTTCCAAAGATCAACACGATGCTCTCTTTACATTGTTGCAGTTTTATGATCCTCCATTGAGGTGTTTCACATTCCCGGATTACATTCTGGTCCCTACTTTGGAGGAGGTTGCTAGTTTTCTCAGAATTCCTATCAAGCCGCAGTTGCTATTCTACATTTCCGAGTTTCTGCCCGATCTCAGCATGGTTGCTTCAACCACATATTTGGGGGAATCAGTCTTGAAGGCTAATATGTGTCAGAAGGGAGAAGTTAATGGTTTTCATCTGCGTTTCTTACTGGGAGAAGCAAAGAAGAAGCTTGAAGATGGTGACCAGAGGGGTTTCAATGCTGTGTTGGCTCTTTGTGTGTATGGGATCGTCCTGTTTCCTAATGTGGCGAAATTTGTGGACGTAGACGCCATACGCCTCTTCGTGTTGGGAAATCCAGTGCCGACCTTGTTGGGAGATTTCTTTCATTCAGTGCATCACAGGAATGAGAATAGAAGGGGAGGATTGGTGAATTGTTGTGCGCCTTTGTTTTATAAGTGGTTCAGTTCCCACCTGCCCAAGTCAGGAGCGTTCGTTGATGTCAAGGACTCGTTGAGTTGGTCGAAGAGATTGATGGGGATAAGAGCTAAAGATATTTCTTGGTGGTCAGACCGGGGCTTTCTTGGGGCGGATATTATTCACAGTTGTGGGAACTTCACGAATGTACCGTTGGTAGGAAGAAGAGGAGGTATCAACTACAATCCTTCTCTGGCAGTCAGACAGTTTAGATATACTTTAAGAACTCCGCCTTTAGAAAAGGATGTGGAAGAATCTCTGTTTTTCCATTCTTCATCTGATCTGACTGTATCCCGTAAGGCAGCTGAGGCTTGGCTCAAGGTGATCAAGAGAGGAAGGACTGTGCTTGGAAAAGGAGATTGCAGGACTTACCCTCAGTATGAAGATTGGCTTCAAGGAAGAGTCGAAGAGTTTGGTCTGCCATTTCCTATTGAGGAACCTTTGTATCCACCTACTCCTGAGCAGTCAACAATGGTGAACCGAGAAGAGTATGACAAATTGAAAAATGCCATGGAGGAGCTTCAATCTGAAAACTCGGAGTTAAGTGTGAAGCTGCAAGACTGTATGCATCAATTCCATGAGGCGGAATATCAGAAGAGGGAAGCCGTCAGATTGCAAGGGGAAGCAGAGAGGAAATTAGTTGTGGAGGTGGATTTCTTCAGGAAGACAGACGAAGCCTTGAGATCATCCAGTTCTGAGTTGAGGCGAGTCAAATAGCAGTTAGCAGATGCTCATGGTAAGTTAGCTGGTTGGCAAGAGCAATGGGATACATTTTTAACATCTCGGAAGGCAAAAGAGGAGGAGACGGTGGTCCAATTGACTGGTCAGATGGAGAAGTTAAAGATCCTGCTAAGGGAGAAGAACCATGAGTTGCTGTGCGCCCGTTCAACCAATGGCTATATCACCGATCAGTTCAACAAAGCTCAAGGACAGATTGAGGAACTCAAAATGCTGGCAGGTTTGAAGAAATCCAGACTTGAAGAGGTATTCGGAGAAGATGATGGGAATTACTACAGAGAGCACATCAACGAGTTGGATGGAGTTATTCACAAAAGGAATCTGCTTATCCGGTGTTTGACAGAATCTCCAGATCGTCCTAACACAGTGGCACTACTGGCTGAAGTAAGGAGCAGTCCTTATGGGTTGTATACAGGAGGCTGATTCCTGATTTTTTGTTCCTCTCTTTACTTATTGTATTGTAGTGATGATCCACAGGCTTGTTGTGGAGATCCTTTTTTATGTACTATTGGCTAAGGCCGTTTCCCTTCGTGAACTCATTTATATGATGGTTTTCCTTATTGCATCTTGATCTTCGAAGGTTATCTACGACTCAATATTCTTGCGTGAGACTGGAATCAAGGGGGTAGAATACCCTTTGGAATCGATAAATGTGTCATTGCATTTACATGTTCATTTGCATATCTTTCATAACAGGTACCGCTGCGGTGTTCTCATATTATTTGGTGTTCCACTAGCAGGATAGCTGACTCAGGCATTCATCGTTACGGTACCCGCAGAAACCACCAGAGAGCAATGGAAAGCCTACAAGCAGAGCTCACCGAGATGAAGATCCGCATGAACTAATTCATGGATGTGGTTCAAGGGGTGGCTCAGGGATAGCAAGAGCTCAGGCAGATGATGCAGAGGAATCCCGCCACTACTCAACTAGAGACGTTGACTGATCCTCCAGCTGGAGAGGTTAATGGACCCAGTGGACCGGGGTCTACCCCGATCCTACTTGTCAACTCCGGTCAACAACCCGTCCATGATGACCAGGAGGATCAGTTCCCCTTGCTTCAGGAAGACTTTGGTATGGGTCATGGTATGGACCCTATGTTTCGAAGACTGGAAGAGAGGTTGAAGGCAGTGGAAGGACAGAGTCCTCTGGGAGTAGATATTGCTGACTTGGGATTGGTCCCAGGCGTGAGGGTGCCACCGAAATTCAAGGTCCCGATATTCGACAAATACAACGACAACTCTTGCCCAAAGACCCATGTGCAAGCCTATTTCCGTAAAATGGTTGCATATTCTGACGATGAAAAGTTGCTTATGTACTTTTTCCAGGATAGCCTAGATGGGGCATCCTTGGAATGGTATATGAGGCTGGACAGAGCCCGCATCTGTTGCTGGAGGGATTTGGCTGAGGCTTTCGTGAAGCAGTATCAGTATAATGCAGACATGGCTCCGGACATAACTCAACTTCAAAATCTGTCTCTTAAAGGCAATGAGTGCTTCAGGGAGTACGCTCAACGCTTGAGGGAGACAGCTTCCCGTGTTCAACCTCCTATGTTGGAGAAGGAAATGGCTAACATGTTCATGAACACTCTGCCCGGACCTTATTTGGAGCGCCTGGTGGGTTGCAATGCCTCCAACTTTGCTGATGTAGTCTCTACCGGAGAGAGGGTGGAGAATTACCTGAAGACATACAAGACCCAGAGTGGAGGTGGATCTTCATCAGGGGTGAAGAAGCCGTTCATTCAGGGACAGAAGAGGAGAGAAGGGGATGCAAGTGCCATATCTTCTTATCAGAACAGGGATAACCGGAGGAATAACTTTCAAAACTATCATCAGCAACCATATGTTGCGGCTGTGACCATTCCGGCTGCAACACCACTACAACAACAACAACCCCAGCGTCAACCAGCTCAGTACCAACCACAACAACCGGGTAACATACCCGCTTATCAACAGAGGCAAAGGATGATGGATCGGCGTTTCGACACTCTTCCAATGGCGTACGCTCAGCTACTTTCTAGTCTTCAACAACTACAACTTGTGCAGTTACGCACTCTGGCTCCTCCCGTTGGTAGACTTCCGATGGGTTACGACGCCAACGCTAGGTGTAGCTTCCACTCCGGGGCACCTGGCCACAATATTGAGAACTGCAAAGCTTTTAAGCACGTAGTTCAGGACCTCATAGATTCAAAGGCCGTCGACCTTGCACCGGCTCCGAATGTCGTCAACAATCCCATGCCCCAGCATGGTGGTGCAAATGTTAATATGATGGAAGGGGAAGCCAGATCCGTCAAAGATACGTTGAAGCTGAAGACTCCGTTGTCGGATATCAAGGCATACTTGTTGAAGGCCGATGTTTTCCCCGGTTGTGGGAAGGGTTGTTTGGATTGTGCTACTCAGAGTGGAGGTTGTTTGAAGCTACAGCAGGGTATCCAGGCCCTGCTCGACAAAGGTATCCTCTAGGTTGAAGATTTGTCTGTCCAAGAGTCTGTGGAAGGGGTTGAGGGAGAGGTGTTTGAAGACGCTACTGATGAATTCGCAGATGTTGTTCCTACTGATTTTGTAATCCATGATGTAATTGAACTTGATTCCGATGTTTCGGATGCTTGCATTTCAATGAATGAGATTTCAGAGTATGACTATGATGTTGCTACTATCACCATTTTCTACCTAACTAATCAGATCAATGTACCAGAAGCGTAGCCGGTGCCACCAGCGCGACCATCCACTATGACCATCACGACCCCTGGTCCTTTACCTTTCACCAGTGAAAGGGCCATTCCTTGGCATTATGGGGGGAGTGTGTACACGCACGATCATGGGGTAGAACGGCCACTGAAGGTAGAAGAGGGTCAGAAGACTGAACTTGAAGTTGAAGGTCCCGCAGTGGACAATGTTGGTGGAATCGGGCGATTCACCAGGAGTGGTAGACTGTTCTCACCACCCGTTACCCAAACTGATAGTACGGATGCTGCGGCGAAAGCCAAAGGCAAGCAAGTCGTGAATGAGAGTGCCTCTACACCCCAGGCTGGTTCTGAGCCCACTTTTGCGAAGGATGTGGACGAGCTCTTGAGGATCATAAAGAAAAGTGACTACAAGGTAGTCGATCAGTTGATTCAGACTCCGTCCAAGATATCCATTCTCTCACTCCTATTGTGTTCGGAGGCGCACAGGGAGGCACTGCTGAAAGTCCTAAATGCTGCATATGTGCCTCAGGAGATCTCAGTGAACCAACTGGAAGGAATCGTTGTAAATGTTCATGCAAGCAACGGGTTGGGTTTTACTGATTCTGACTTAACACCAGCTGGACGCAACCATAACAAGGCTTTGCACATCTCGATAGAATGCAAAGACACCGTGTTATCTCATGTTCTGGTGGACACAGGTTCCTCTCTCAATGTGCTACCCAAGAGAGCCCTGTCAAGGTTAGAAGTAGAGGGTGTGGTCCTGAAGCCCTCAGACCTCATTGTGAGAGCCTTCGATGGTTCTAAGAGGTCGGTGTTCGGAGAGGTAGAATTGCCAATTCTGATTGGATCACAAACCTTCAACACCGTCTTCTATGTGATGGATATCAGTCCTTCCTATAGTTGCCTGCTGGGTCGTCCTTGGATCCACAACGCTGGGGCAGTCTCTTCAACTTTACATCAGAAGGTTAAATTCCCAGTCAACGGGCGAATTATCACCGTCTGTGGTGAGGAGGACATTTTGGTCAGCAACCTGTCTACATTCAAGTATGTAGAGGTAGAAGGTGAATTTCATGAGACCCTATCTCAGGCCTTTGAGGCAGTTCAGATCAAGGATGCAGCTCCGGTGGAAGAAGTTAAAGTGGGTGCCTCTATCTCATCCTTCAAGCAGGCACTGGCCTTGGTGGATTCGGGTGTTGCCCCCGGTTGGGGACATCTGTTCGGGATTGGGTATCAGCCAGCTCTGACTTCTACAACTTCAACACTTCAGACTCGTCAGGGGCCGATTACTTTCTCCAGCGCCGGCGTCATTCAGTATAGCCAGGTCTCTGCGGTCAACGATGAAGATGGGGATAGCGATTGCGACATCGATAACTGGGTGCGTCCGAGGATCCCAGGTGAAGTCATCAACAATTGGTCTTCTGAGGAGATTGTCCAAGTCACTTTTCTGAAGGAGTAATTTTCTTTGTTTATTCATGCATATCCAAGTCTTACGTTCCGCCCAGGGCGTAATGACTCATTGTAGGGCTCATCTATGTGGATACCTGCATTTTTTATCATAAATAAAGGACGTCTTTTTGCATTCAAATATTTTTGCAGTTTTCAAAAATAAAATAAAAAAGTACATATTTGGCAATGTTTTGTTTAGTTGTCACTTCTTGTTCACACTCATAAGCACATACCATCACTCATGCAGATGCACGTCACCAGATCCTATTGATAACGGTTCTGCTATGGCTCGCTTCGACTTTGAAAATCCAATCTTTCAAGCTGAAGAAGAGGGTGATGAAGACTGTGAACTCCCTGAAGAACTTTCCAGGCTATTAAAATAGGAGGAAAGGGTCATTCAACCGCATCAAAGTCTGTTGAAGTGATTAATCTCGGCACCGAGGACGCCAAGAGAGAAATCAAGATAGGGGTTGCTTTGGAAGATAATGTGAAGAAAGGGCTGATTGAATTGCTGCAAGAATATGTTGACATCTTCGCTTGGTCTTATCAGGACATGCCAGGGCTTGACACAGATATCGTGGTACACCGTTTTCCTCTCAAAGAAGGTTGTCCTCCGGTCAAGCAGAAGCTCAGAAGAACAAGACCAGAGATGGCTGTCAAGATAAAGGAAGAAGTGCAAAAACAGTTGGATGCAGGGTTTCTAGCAGTCACAAATTATCCGCCATGGGTTGCAAATATCGTTCCAGTACCTAAGAAGGATGGAAAGGTACAGATGTATGTTGACTACCGGGATCTGAACAGAGTTAGTCCTAAAGATGATTTCCCATTACCTCACATCGACGTTTTGGTGGATAACACAACTCAGTTCTCGGTATTCTCCTTCATGGGTGGCTTTTCTGGCTATAATCAAATTAAGATGGCACCAGAAGACATGGAGAAGACAACATTCATAACCCCATGGGGCACCTTCTGCTACAAGGTGATGTTGTTTGGTCTGAAAAATGCTGGAGCAACATATCAACGAGCGATGGTGACTCTTTTCCATGATATGATTCATCATGAAATCGAGGTTTATATTGATGATATGATTGCCAAATCTCAGACGGAAGAAGAACATTTGGTGAATTTTCAGAAATTGTTTGAGCGTTTGAGAAAATTCAAGCTGAGGCTTAATCCGAACAAGTGTACTTTTGGGGTGAGATCTGGAAAATTACTGGGTTTTATTGTTAGTGAAAAAGGGATTGAGGTGGATCCGGCCAAAGTGAAAGCGATACAGGAAATTCCTGAGCCAAGAACAGAGAAACAAGTTTGTGGTTTCTTAGGGAGGTTGAACTACATTGCAAGGTTCATCTCTCACCTAACAGCCACGTGCGAGCCAATATTCAAATTGCTGAGAAAAGATCAGGCTATCAGGTGGAATGATGATTTCCAAAGGGCTTTCGAGAAGATAAAAGAGTATTTGTAGAATCCTCCTATCCTTATGCCTCCGGTCCCAGGGAGACCGCTGATTATGTATTTGACAGTACTAGACAATTCCATGGGTTGTGTTCTCGGTCAACACGACGAGACAGGTAGGAAAGAGCATGCCATCTACTACCTGAGTAAGAAATTCACAGATTACGAGTCGAGATACTCGATGCTTGAAAAGACGTGTTGTGCACTTGCATGGGCTGCTAAGCGATTGAGACAATACATGTTGTCTCACACAACCTTATTGATCTCCAAGATGGATCCAGTCAAATACATATTCGAGAAGCCAGCTCTCATCTGAAGGGTTGCTCGTTGGAAAATGGTACTGACAGAGTACGATATCCAGTATACATCCCTGAAAGCCATCAAAGGGAGTATTCTGTCAGACTATCTTGCTCAGCAGCTGATTGATGATTATGAGCCGATGAAGTTTGATTTTCCAGATGACATGTTCCTCAAGATGAAAGACTGTGAAGAGCCAGTTGTTGAGGAGGGACCTGATCCAGACGAAAAGTTGACTTTGTTGTTTGATGGGGCTGTCAATGCCAAAGGAAGTGGAATTGGCGCTGTCATTACTACTCCGAAAGGTGCCCACATGCCTTTCACCGCTCGTCTGACTTTTGAGTGCACAAATAATGAAGCTGAGTATGAAGCATGTATCTTAGGTATTGAGCAAGCCATTGATTTGAGAATCAAGACTCTGGACATCTTCGGAGATTCAGCTCTAGTGATCAATCAAGTGAATGGTGATTGGAATACTCTCCAGCCCAATCTGGTCCCTTACAGAGATTACACGAGAAGATTGTTGACTTTCTTCACAACAGTAAAGCTGTATCACATACCTCGTGATGAGAACCATATGGCAGATGCTCTTGCCACTTTATCCTCTATGATCAACGTGATTCGGTGGAACCACGCTCCCAGGATCGATGTGATGCGCCTCGACAGGGCCGCGTATGTGTTTGCTGCTGAACTGGTAGTTGACGACAAGCCCTGGTATCACGACATCAAGCGCTTTCTGAAGAATCAAGAGTACCCTGCAGGGGCATCCAACAATGATAGAAAGACTTTGAGAAGATTGGCAGGCAGTTTCTTCTTGAACAAAGACGATGTGCTGTATAAGAGGAACTTCGTCATGGTTTTGCTCAGATGCGTGGATAGACACGAAGCAGACATGTTAATGCAGGAAGTTCATGAAGGCTCCTTCGGTACTCATGTCGGCGGACATGCAATGGCTAAGAAATTGTTGAGAGCGGGATATTACTGGATGACCATGGAATCTGATTGTTTCAAATATGCTCGGAAGTGTCATAAATGCCAGATTTATGCTGATAAGGTACATGTGCCGCCAAATCCTTTGAATGTGATGTCTTCGCCGTGGCCTTTTGCTATGTGGGGCATCGATATGATTGTAAAGATTGAGCCGACCGCCTCCAATGGGCATCTCTTCATCCTTGTTGCCATCGACTATTTCACCAAGTGGGTCGAAGCAGTATCGTTCGCGAATGTCACTAGACATGTGGTTGCCCATTTCATCAAGAAAGAAATCATTTGTCGCTATGGGATTCCCGAAAGAATCATTACTGATAATGGTTCTAATCTCAACAACAAAATGATGAAGGAGTTGTGCCAGAACTTCAACATTCAGCATCACAATTCTTCCCCTTACCGCCCTAAGATGAACGGTGTTGTTGAGGCGGCAAATAAGAACATAAAGAAGATTGTGCAAAAGATGGTCGTTACGTACAGAGATTGGCATGAGATGCTACCCTTCGCCTTGCATGGGTACCGTACTTCAGTACGTACATCGATCGGGGCAACCCCTTACTCCCTTGTGTATGGTATGGAAGCAGTCCTACCTGTTGAAGTGGAGATTCCTTCTCTAAGAGTCCTGTTGGATGTCAAGTTAGACGAAGCTGAATGGATCCAGACAAGGTTCAATGAGTTGAGTCTTATCGAAGAGAAGCAAATGGCAGCCATTTGTCATGGGCAGTTGTATCAGAGTCGGATGAAGAGAGCCTTTGATCAGAAAGTGCGTCCTCGATGCTTCCAAGTCGGAGATTTGGTGTTGAAAAGGATCCTTCCTCCTCAGACAGATCACGGGGGCAAGTGGACTCCTAACTATGATGGACCGTATATTGTCACCAAGGTTTTTGATGGTGGGGCCTTAATGCTTGCAACTATGGATGGTGAAAACTTCACTTCCCTGTGAACTCAGACGCAGTTAAAAAATACTTCGCATAAAATAGACCCGCTGGACAGTAAAAAGAATAGTCCAGGCCAAAATGGGCATCCCGACGAACCAAGAAAATGAAAAGTTTCGGGCAAAAATTAGGGATTAAAAATGAAAAGATCGTACACCCGATAAGTTGAAAACCTGAAAAGGCAACTTAGGCAAAAATGGGTATCCCGGTGGATTGAAAACCCGAAAAGGGCGATCCAGGCAAAAGTTAGGGATTAAACGAATGACTGCATTCTGAGTAGTTCTGAATCTCATCTCGTGTCAATGACTGGAAACTTTTGAAGGATAGGAAACAGTCCAATCACTCTTTTCTGAAAGCTAATCATCTGGAGGATCTTGAAGACGAGCAAGTCATAGCAGAATTGGAACCCAATAGAAATCCATTTCACATTGCCATTAGATTAATTTCTGTTTTTATCTTTTGTGCAATTACCTCTTTCCAGGGATTGCTTCCTGATGTAAATGCCTATTCAGAGGTCATTCAATCAATAAAATCATGTTATTCAGTATATCTCTGTTTTCATTTTCATTTTACTGTTTTGTTTGCAAAAATGGCGTCCGAATTTTTGATAAACATTGCATCATGAAACATAAGAGCTTTACAGGTACATGCTTAATAAACATTTAAAATTGCTGTAAATGTTAAGTGCTTTAGATCGTCTATTCAGAACAGGTACCCTCGGGGCATTTCTTTAAGGTTCCCAGCCGTTGATCGCGAATGTTTTCCCCCAACAGTCAAAGTTGGTATCTTATCCCTGCAGAGCTTATCAGAGCATTGGATTCTTCGATCCCCAGCAGGTTCTCACCACTGTACTTTCCCAAGCGGTCGTTTCAGAATATACACTCCCCAGTAGAGTTGACAGTGCCAGACTATATATCCCCAGCGGAGTTGACAGTGCCAGACTGCATCTTCCCAGCAGAAGCGGCTGCTCCTCAGGGTTCGATGCCAGATCGATGATCTCGACGCCAGATCCATGGTCTTTTTCCTTGAAGCAGAATCTCGGTACCGTATCGGTGTTTGCTTCCCCTGCTAAGTCGTCTCTCTCGTAGATTATGGTTGCCATAACCACTATCGCTTTCCCCAACAGCAGGTTTTCAGTGCCGTTCTCTCCCCAGTCAGAGTCTCGGTATTTCGTCATTGCTAGAACACCGTGTGGCGGGTCATTTCCCCACAGAGTTCTTTGCGCTGTGCATCTCCAACAGCCTTGCCAGGGTCCAGAAGATGGTGATCATTTCCTCAGCAGATTCCCTTGCCTCGGCTTGGCATTCTACCCAGCATTTCGCATCCCTGCATGTAGAATCATATTGCATTGCATCTTCCCAAATCGCGTAGCATTTCCATTTTCATGGAGCATTACGCCATTGAAAAATTCAAACATACGCATGTAAGCATAAAACATTCTCGGTATCCCAAGTGATAAGCCAGAAGTTGTTTCCAGTACTTAGACTGAAGATTGTTCATGACTTACCTTTATTATCTCTAACAAGTGTCATTGGTCCATGCGCCGCCTCTATTATCTTTCCCTATTTCTGTCGATGCTGACAGGCATGAAGTTTTTCCGGTATTCAGACTGAAGTGGCATTCAGGCCAATTTTCTGATGTTCAGATCGAAGAAGTTTCCGACATTCAGGTCGATGCAACTTGTGGCATTCAGGCCAGTTTCCAGTATTCAGACCGAAGTGGCGTTCAGGCCAGTTTTCCGATGTTCAGATCGAAGAAGTTTCCGACATTCAGGTCGATGCAACTTGCGGCATTCAGGCCAGTTTTCCGATGTTCAGATCGAAGAAGTTTCCGACATTCAGGTCGATGCAACTTGTGGCATTCAGGCCAGTTTCCGGTATTCAGATCGAAGTGGCATTCAGGCCAGTTTCCGGTATTCAGACCGAAGTGGCGTTCAGGCCAGTTTTCCGATGTTCAGATCGAAGAAGTTTCCGACGTTCAGGTCGATGCAACTTGTGGCATTCAGGCTAATTTTCCGATATTCAGATCGAAGTGGCATTCAGGCCAATTTTCCGATATTCAGATCGAAGTGGCATTCAGGCCAGTTTTCCGATGTTCAGATCGAAGAAGTTTCCGACATTCAGGTCAACGCAACTTGTGGCATTCAGGCCAGCCTCTCGGTGTTCAGACCGATATTAATAATCTCATATCTTCCGATGTTCAGATCAAAGTCATTTCCAGTATTCAGACTGATGAGCGGCATTCAGGCCATGGTTATTTCTGTGTTACCATTTATTTTGGTATCCAAGTTAATATTCTTTTTCGGTATTCAGACTGACTCTCACCGTACCAGACGGATTCTTCTTTCAAGACCACCTCTTTGCCGATTCTGACAGGCATTGTTACTTCACTTCACTTCAGTGCAAATTTTCGGGCTTTTATTGTATTCAATCCCTTGATACCTCGAAAGTGCGAAAGCCGCTGCTATCTTCTTTTTGGGTCTCCAGTTGATTGAATAGGGGCAGCTGTAATACCTCAAAATTTGCCCCCCTCATTCATGCATTCATTTTTAGGTCATTTAACATTTCATATTGCATTTCATCATGTCAATCGGAATTAGATCCAAGAAGCTTGAATATCATCCAAGACACTGTGTGGGTCCTATCTGGGTGATCAGTCAACACAAGGGAATGAGGTCTATTCATCAGTCAAAACTTTAATCTTGAAGGAGCAAAAGTTTGTTCATGAGCTGTCATGCTCGCTAGGCGAGCAGAATGGATCGCCTAGCGAGTCCCAAGAAAAGCCACCAGAATCACCTACGCTCAGAGAAATTTCTTGAACTGTCATGCTCGCTAGGCGAAGCCCACGCGTTTTAAAAATAAATAAATAAATAAAAATAATAAAAATAAAAATAAAAATAAGAAAGAAAAAAAAACCAAAATAATAATAATAATAAAAAAAAACGAAAAACGAAATAAATAAATAAATAAATAAAATATAACAGAAAAATCTTGGACTTGGACCTCTCTCATTTGAGCCCACAAAGCCACGAAAATCAGGTTATAAATTCTAAAAAAATTTCAGTGGAAAAACCCTAGAGAGATTCTAACTAATTCAGAGCAACCTCCAGAGACTGAAGGGAACTCATCTGCAAAGAACCAATTCCCTCTCATATAAACCCTAAGATTGTTCTGTAAAGCCAACGGTGCAATTCAATTTCAATCGATCCTCCCCAATCAGGTATGCCCTATTTCCACTACTTTATACTTTCAACCTGAAATTTTTGAATGTATGAGGTATTATGGGTGAATTTGGAAGAGTGGGTATCGTTAGGTTTTGCATGTGGGCACATATTTTAGTATGTATGTCATGCCTTGATGTGTGGATCCTTGCCCCCTGACTTTGAATTTTGATACCCTTTTGATGCATGTGTTTGACAAGAGGTTTAGGCCTCATACACTTGGTTGCTTTTTGTGAGCTCTTTTTGTGAATTTTAATGGCATGATTCATGTGGTTACATTTTGATTTGGGGAAACTCTTGATTGCACCCCATATTGTCACTCTAACCTGTTTGTTGAGTTTTTTGTGAGGGCTCACATGACTCCTGAAAGGATAGCTTGCTTGGCATTCCACTTTATTTGTGGGATACCATTTAGAGATTTATTCCGATTACCTGTATTGACTTGCTTTCTTTGATGGTGCCAGCTCGAGAGATCTCTGGGTTTCTTATTTCTTTAGCTGTTATTACTTCGGATCTTTATCCGTGTGGTAGACCTCTTGATCCCTTTATCTTTCCCGCATTTTACCGCTTTCTTAGCTGGAAGACCTCGATAGGAGGCAATGTTTCCTTTTGTTTGTTTACTTTTGTGCCCAAAGACCTCCAAAAGGAGGCACCAGTGCTAAAGACCTCCACGAAGAGGCAATTGACGGATAAAAGGGATTAGTAATCAATCCCCCGTTATTCAGTGTGTCGTTCTTTATGCTCGCACTACGTGTCGAAGCTTCAGAACAAAAGCCCAAGATCTTTTGTCCGGTCAGTCAGTGGAGAGGGTTCCACCTTTCTGAATCCCCACTTTTTGTCATGAGCTCACCCTGCCCAGGGTTAAGAGCTATGAGGTCTTATCCTCATTACCCTTTTGATCTGCTCACCCTGACGTTCAATGTCAGTGGTTAAGAGCCCATTTGATTACCTATTCCATGGCTTGTTTGTCGAGGTTGATATGACCCCTCTTGACTAAAGCCCTACCCATGTAGGTTTGAGCCCCCTTGGTGGCATTTTACTTTATGCATGTTTGTTTTGTATGGTGTGATCGTCTCCCCATAGGATTGCTAGGCTTCGTATAGTATCTCGTTTGCATGTCAATTAAGGTAGCACTGTTCCTTCGTCTAGGACTTCCTTTTTTGCATGAGCATTCCTAAAACCCAAACAAACTCATTGATTTTTCTTCTCCTAAGAACACGTTAACTCCTTCTACTACAGGCGAGTAAGTCTCCAAAGGTCGAGCATCCGATAGATTGCGTAGTAACGTCGTTCATCTAAAAAACACAACCCTTAACCCGTAGTTAGCCGAACTACGGTTTGCTCTGATTCTCATTCCAGATGAGATACGTAGGCATAAGACGCGATGTCTTAGCGAGCACACTCCTCTTTATCCCATAGGCAGCCGAGCTACGAAGACTCTGATTCTCATATCCATATGAGATACGTATGCAGTGGATGCGATATCCGTGCGAGTCATTTTCTTTTGACCACCTCTTTTAGCAAATAGTACATTAGATAAACCCACACCCTTTAGACAAGAACAACAAAAGTGGATCCCGTAGAGTACTACGGATGCGTAGGGGTGCTAATACCTTCCCTTCGCATAATCGACTCCCGAACCCAAGATTTGGTTGCGAGACCTTGTCTTTTCCTTTCCTTTTTTCCAGGTTTACTTCGAGCGTTTCCTTTCCCTCCTTTGGGATAAATAACGCACGGTGGCGACTCTTCTGTCATTTCTTTCTCGCCGGTTGTTTTTTCGCATCTCCTTTTTCAGGTTGCGACATGGACGTGGGGGGTGCTAATACCTTCCTCTTGCGTAATCGACTCCCGAACCCAAATATGGTTGCGATGACCATTATTCTATTTTCTTAAAGGTTTTATTGATATTTTTCTATTCCTTCATTGGAATAAATAAAGTTCGGTGGCGACTCTGTTTGAACAATATTTTCCGCGTCCATCGCGAGGGATCGCATTTTTTCGAGGTGCGACAGTTACCACCTAAACTCTTTGTCCTATAAAGGCCAAAGAGGTCCATATGGGTAAGCTCGAGGGGGCATGAAGTAGAACTAACATTTTTAGATTTAAAGGACACCCTCGTTTGCTTTCCCATTTGACATGCGTCACATAGGTGATCTTTTGAAAATTTTATTTTTGGAAGACTGACTAATAAATCTTTGGACACAACCTTATTAAGCAAATTGAAGTTAACATGCGCTAGGCATCTATGCCAAATCCATGAATCATCATTCAAGGTGTCTAGACACTTAGGACTTGTTAACAGTACCTCAATAAGATCAAGCATATAGACGTTGTTTACTCTTACACCCTTAAACACGATATCCTTTTTGTCATTATGCTCAATTGTACAACAAGTGTTTGTAAAAGTTACTTTGTAACCCTTGTCACATGATTGGCTAATACTCAAGAGATTGTGTTTAAGTCCCTCAACTAAATTCACATCGGAGATAGTAATGGTAGAGGGGTTACCTACACTACCTTTTCCGAGAATCGCTCGTTTGTTATTGTTGTCATAAGTAACATAACCTTTCTTATTATCTTTAAAGTCTATGAATAGAGATATGTCACCCGTCACGTGCCTTGAACACCCACTGTCAAGAAACCATCTTCTTTCTTCGGATGCAAGACACTTAACTACAATATCAAAAGAGAAAGGTAGGTACCCAATTTTCAATGGGTCCTTGTGTGTGAGTGGAAATAATGTTGCATTTAGGCATCCAATGATAAATGCCTTTAGGAACAAGAAATTTCCTAAACTTGCATTTCACAATGGTATGACCCGAATGACAACAATAATGACATAAACCATGATGATGGATTCGTTTACTTTTTCTCATTGGAATTCTTGGAATCATATCTACAAATGAATATTTTGCATAAGGTGGATTCAAAGATTTCTTAAACAAATTAGGATCAACGGCAAAAGTAACTTTCAGTTGCAGAGCCTTCTCTAATTTGGCCTTAAGAGATTTAACCTCTCCTTGCCAAATATGACAAGCCCCTCAATTTTGAACATGAACCAATCCATCAATATCTTTTGAATTTTCTATAATACTTTCTTTTAGAGCATCTAAGTCTTTTTTTCGGTTTTATAGACTTTACCCTCCAAAAATGAAAAGATTTGTTTATCGGAGGATAATCTCTTAAATGTTGTTAATGCTTCGGTATGCAGTTTTTCAAAAGCTATTTTCAATTCAGAAAAAGACATAGAAGAGAAATTATTATAGTAAGCATGTCTTACTTTCTTTTCTTTGTTGAGGCTCTTGTGGTAAGCCTTGTCTTTGATGTGAGCCGTGAGACATAGGTTGGTCGTCTCATCACTGTCACTTGAGCTTTCATCACTTGACGATTCACTATCGCTTTCCCAAGTGATGTATGCCCTTCTTTGTTTGTTGTATTTCTTTGGTGGAGCTTTGCCCTTGTCCTTCTTTAGTTGAGGACAGTCCGGCTTGTAGTGCCCTGCCTTACCACAGTTGAAGCAAGATCCTTTTGCCTTATCCTTTTTGTTCTCTTCTTGTTTAGATCCTTTGGATTGTCTCCGAAAATTTATGAGATTTTTGTCGGAGTGCTTTAATCCATTCCTTCGAATGAATTTGTTGTACCTCCGAACAAAAAGTCCCATTTCCTCATCATCTGAGTCTTCGCCACTACTTGAGTCACTATCACTTTGCTCTTTATTTGAGGACTTATAACTAGAAGTCACAAGAGCTATGGACTTCTCTTAACTCTCTTTGTCTTTAGTCTTCTCCTTTTTAATCTTCTTCTATTACTTTTCAAGGCTTGCTAGTTCTTGTTGATGTTCTTCCAGCTTTCCAAATAGAGTTGTGATGCCGAGTGTAGTAAGGTCATTTGCTTCCTTGATAGCTGTCACTTTAGGTTGTCATTCCCTACTAAGATATCTCAACACTTTATCAGTAGCAAGTTCATTGGAAATAGGCCTCCCAAGTGCATTTAAACGATTAATGAGATGTGTGAATATCTTTTGCATGTCGGAGATGGATTCTCCTTATTTCATGCGAAAGAGTTCAAACTCTTGAGTAAGTGTGTTTATGTAGGACTGTTTAACTTTTTTAGTTCCCTCATGGGCAACTTGTAACACGTCCCACACCTCCTTGGCAGTCGTACAATGGGATACCCTATAATACTCATCAACACCAAGTGTTAAAATTAAAATGTTTCGGGCTCTCCAATCGTACGCCCACTTCTTTTCATCATCGGCAGTCCATTGTGCCTCTGATTTTGGTACAATGTTGCCTTCCGCGTTGGTCATAGTAATTTCAAAAGGACCGTCACAGATGGCAACCCATACATTCCTTTCTATGGAATTTATGCGTACTCGCATGCAGTCTTTCCAATAGCCGTAATTTTCACCGTTGAAAATTGAAGCTCTATTGTAAGCCCCCTTTGGTTCAAAAGCCATATCGTTATGAGAAGATACAGAGCACTATGGAACTAGCACCCTGACACTACTTGTTAGACGGTGTGACAGGTGATCGAGATGGGGGGTGAATAGATCACCATAAGAAAATCACGGATTTTAAAACTTTTAATTGATTTTTAAAGGCTAGCGAAAAAGCGCAGTCCCAAATCGACTTCCGTCTATTCTGACCCGACTACTAGAAAACCGAACATGCGATAAACCGATGGATAACAGTATGCCGATAACAAATAAACATGCTTGGATAATAATTTTAATGAAATTCACATACATCATTATATTCCAATGAACAAAAACAAGCAGAACACTTTTATCAAACAATTGTTGTGTAATGTTTAATGATCCTTATTGTCAATGGAGTTGTCAAAACAATTTTCTCAAATCAAAACATTAAAACAGTTTTTCAATTATGCAGAATATTTTTTGCCAATGTAGTATCATTTAACGGAAAAATTAACACCACAATTGAATGATAAACTTGCTAAAAAAGTAAAGAGATTAAGGATAGAAAATTTTACATAGAGAGTTTGGTAAGGAAGTTCCCCACTATCCTCCTCACATGTGGGTACGTCTCCCCTCAATTTCGAAATCGAAATTGAGATCTTATTTCCAGTAATGTCACAAATGTTTACAAGGTTACAGCATAAATAATGAACATAAATCCCACCTATTATGTTGAATTTGTCTTAACCCCGCTTGATCAGATACGATCAAGTCTTGAACCTCAAAATCAACGATCAATCCTCTGATCCACTACTTGTTTGCGAAATCTCCCAGATTTCCAAACCCATCCGCTACGACTGAATTCGATCCACTTGACTTTGATAAAAAAAACCCAAGAAACGATCCGTTCTTGATGGAAAACCTTCCAGTTTTTCAGAGAAACCCCTTTTGTATCCCTTCAACTAAGCTTCGATCACAAATCCTACAACTGAATGTCATCTTAAAGATCTCTTGATGCAATGCACAATGGGTATTATGTTTCAAAGTGATTGAGTGTGAAAAATGATTGAGAAGATGACGAAGACAAAGTATCTTTCTGGTTTCTTGCTCACACCAAAATGCTCTCAAAATGTTTTCATGTGTTGTGTAAAAAGAATAATGTTTTACTACTTATAACAGAGTGAAAATAGAAAATAATAGAAAATTTTAGTTGGATGAGTCGATACATGCGATGCATGAGTCGATGCATGTGTGTAAAAATTGACTCATGAGTTGATACATGACCCAATGGGTCGATACATTAGGTAACAAAAAAGTTTTCCATAATGAATGTATCATGATGTATCGATACATAGGGTATGGGTCGATCCATACTGGGATGAAAAACAATTTTTCACAATTTTAATACAACATGAGTCGATACATGAGTAAATGGGTAAATACTTGTTTGGTAGAAAACATCAAATAGAAAGGTTAACATGCCATGTATCGATACAACCATCGATGGGTCGATACATACTGAAGGAAATTTGATTTTTGAGAAAAACAATTACACATGTATCGATACATCACCATATGAGTCGATTCATGCTGAACCAAAATTGAATTTCAGAAACACAATTTAGACATGTATCGAGACACCAACTCATGCGTCGATCCAAAACATCAAAATCTGCAAAAAATGATATTTTAATGATGCAAAATTCTTCTCAATTGTTATTTTAATGATATAATACGCTAGAGATCTTTTTGAAATGATTTCCAACTACATTTCTATCACAAACTTTGACATCACTCAAAAACTCATAATATGGGATATCACTCACATATGTTTCTCAATAGCATGACCAGGACTCCAACTTTCAATCTTAATTCGTGATTTGGAAGTCCAGAAGAAACAATGGTGTTTAGAAATTCAGGAGTGTGCACATCATCTGACATGTCAACATTTGATCTAGCATTACATGGAGAGTCATAACTCAAATAAGTTTTTCTTCTCCAGGTATTAGATCTAACATGTAGATACAATTGCATTCTTAGGAGCCAATATAGCTCTATTCTGAAAAAATGATGGATCATTCATGTTATGCATTAGATTTGGATATGTGCTTTCTTCAAATTCTTCTTGTGGTATTTGGACTGTGATATCTTCATCATTAGCGTCTCTGATACTTCCATCACTAATTCCCAATATCCACTATGAAAAACTCTTTCTCTCTTCAACGTCTAAATTTATACCTCCGGTTAGAAGTCTCATGTTAGTGGTCAATGTAAGCACTTCACAATAGAGGGGAAGAATTTATAGTATAATGAACAACCTGTTGTCTTGTTCCTTTAGGTATAACAGGAAGAATCTGACGAAAATATCCACCTAACGCAACTACCTTTCCACCAAATGGAATATTTTTTACTCTCAGTATATCCTTCAAAGTATGATCAATAACTTCAAAACAATGTTTGTGCATCATAGGTGTTTCATCCCATATGATTAGCTTTGCACGACGTATTCAATCAGCTAAAGGGTCTTTTGAAGTTATTTCACACATCGAATATTCATCAACATTTAATGGGATTTTGAACCTCGATTGTGCGGTTCTTCCACCAGGGATTAGTAATGCAGATATCCGACTTAATGCTACTGTTAGGACAATCTCACCTTTCGACCACAATGTTGCAGACATTGCTTTCCAAATGTAAGTCTTGCCAGTTCCTCCATAACCATAAACAAACAAAAAAAGACCCGACCTATTTTCTTCGACCCTTATCAAGATCCTATCATATATTCCTCTCTAATCAGTTGTCATTATTGACATCAATTTATGATGTTCCTCTTCTAAATATTTTCTATCATAGTTCAACTCGTCGTAAATCAATCGGTTTTGTCTCTCTGGTAACAATGCCATGTCCGACTGAGGCATGTATGGATGATTTTCTAACTACCCATTATTGCTTTGCAATAAAATTCCAATTTCAACCAAAGCATAAGTCTTCAATTGATCCAGAGTCAAGACCAAATTTTCAAAATTTGGAAGAACTTAAAATTATAATTTATAATCAAGACAAAATAATTAAAGTATTAAAAATGTATAAGCTACCATCAAAATGCAAAAGTTATCTTTGTCTGTGTAGAATTTCTTCACTCAAATGCTCACATGTGTTATTCCAAACAAAATTTGGCCGAGACAATTGATTAGAAACCAACAAAGTTGCAAATAGCATGCGTAAAAAGTTTTCGGTACCCCAATGGCTTGCCTCCATTATTGCATCCACAAACTCCTTGTCATTGTCTAGCAAGCCCAATGCAAAACATGCATCTTTGAAAGTGTTGTATTTTATATTATTAACTGTTTTGATATCATCATAAGATGTAGGACCATTCACATAATTCAACAAAGTCCTCAAATAGAACATTTGACCGGCCCTAGGTGCCACAAAATGGAGTCTTCCAATTGAAAAAATCCTTTGAAGTGGAGCTCATCGATGCTCGCTTTCTTTACATACAAACTTTGTTGGGAACTCGTTATATGTAAGGTTCTGTGCTTCAACATATTTTTTGTTAGCATCCATCCATGCCAAAAATTTGGTGCTCCCAATATATAGTTTATTTACAATCTGTTCAATTGAAGCATCATAAGAAAAAACCACGTACTGCTCATTCTCAATGTGAAAAATCAACTTTTCAACTGATGGTTCTCTGTAATTAATATCAAACACAAATATCCTCCAAGCAGCTTCACATGCTGATAAATATCTACAGTCATAGTACATTATTATTTCATCAAAAATCTGAGAATTATCTCTATCATCAGCACCCTCATAAAATCCAGTAGTAACATGATCATACCCTTTATTGACATATTTAAAATGATACTTTATAGACCATGATTGATTGCACCACTTCACATTAATATGAGCATTATACTTCAACAATAAATGTTTGTTATATGAAACCACAAATCTATTATCAATAAATGATTCTCCTTTTTTAATGAACATACCATTGTCTCTTCTTCTATATACAGGATAACCTTATGACGCAATACCATCAACAAACTTTTTTGGAAAGTGTTTGGTACACCTACCATTTTGCATGCATGAGGATTTTTTATTTTGAGCACCACATAGACCATGTATCAAAACTGAAGATACAATCTTAAACAACTCAGGATCTATATCTTTATCTGGAATCTCAACGAATATTATTTTGTCTATATCATAAGGATATACAAACCTATAACTTGGTTGCTAGAAAACCAATATGTGAGCATGCAGAAGTCCACGCTTTTGAAATTCAATAGTATAGATCACTACAAAATAAATATAAATAATTAATTAATTAAAAAAATAATATCAATGATTAGTACAATATATATATATATATATATATATATATATATATATATATATATATATATATATATATATATATATATATATATATATATATATATATATATATATATATATATATATATATAATGTAAATTTTATAGATTTTTTTAAACATTTGCACCTGCTTTAACCTTACCAAAAATATTTCATTTTTTGATAATTTTTACCAAATGGTCAAGTTTAACTTTGAACAATCGACTTACTAAATCAGGTCGATCCTCTGGTCTAAGTCGACATGTCTTCAAAAAATCAACCAATTCAGGTCATTTATGGTTGCATGTGAAGGTGATAAATAGATCAGGATATCCAACACAAGAACAAATAGCCATATCATCTTGATAGTTTTGTATCATATATCTTGCTCCACAAACAATACTTGATGGTAAAACGATTCTTTTTTCTGCCATTGTTGCATTCGTTTATCCCCTGAGAGTGGCCTTAGTTAATCCTTTGTACATGTTAGCTCTTAAATCTTTCTGATGATCTCTCATATATTTCAAGCGAGCAGACTCTATTGTACTAAAGGAATCCACCAAAAATTATTGAAACAATCTTCTAGAAAACACTATTGTTGAGCTATAGGTATCTCTTTGTTGAATCTTATAAGAAACCCACTCCAACTATGTAATAAATTATCTCTTCCTTGTAGCTTTTCTTGGATTGTCTTTGAAAGAAATGTATCTTCTATATCCATAATCTTCTCTAGGAAATAACAGTGGATACTGTAATGGCAAATAAGCAGGCTCAAAGGTAGAGATGCATTGTAAGAGACCATATTGAGTCTTAACAATTATATCTCTTTCAAAATATGCAGCACAAAATTACAAACAACTAAAGTTGCAACCTCTTGAACAGTTGGAAGGTTGTATCTCTTACCATTACGACCTTTCTTCCCCAAAATACTCAGCTTAATTGTAGGAGTTTCTTGCGAATCTTGTGTATCACGAATTGTTTTGTATGTGTGAACATATGGATTGTCACAACTATTGAGAGATTCTCTTATATCCATCACAATTGAGGATTTGAACGACAAATCATCATCTTCCATCCTGCCAAATTTTTAATAAATTAAAATGAGCGTAGATGGTATAAATAATATATTAATATAATATTTCAAAATTACCCAACATCTTCCATCTTATTTGATATTTCATTATCAGTATCGTAGATATATAGTGAGCAAATTTAGGCTACTTTCTTGGCAAGGGCGACAAACTTCCAATTTGATGATAATTTTCACCATTCATCACAAACATTGGAGGTGCATATCCATCGTGTAAGGGCATATTAATCTTTCCACACATTGATGTAAAAGCAACCATGATGTTGAAAGATCTAATCTTTTCCAAAAAGAACTTACTCCTTGTATCATGTTTGTGATATAAATCGTACAATGATTCTGGGAGGCGTGTGTATGGTGAAAATTTAATATTGCCTTGACTGCAACATAGTGAAAATCTTGGATATGTTGCATTATATTGCTTTTGAGAGCACTCTCCATACCACAACATTGCAAAATAATCTCCACATATCCAATTTGGTTGGCCAATATTAAAATATTCTGAAAACCCCTTAACTACATTGATAATATTATTAGTTATTTAAGGAAGTCAAATTGAATATTCACAACCAATTTATAAATAATAATAATAATAATAATAATAATAATAATAATAATAATAATAATAATACATGAGTTAACAGTATCCTCTAGTTCTTTATTAAAGCCGTTATGATTTTCCAATATCAGCACACTCCCTAAATGTATAGAAAATTACACATTATATAAAATATTAAAAAATGCAATTTTTATAAAATATACATGTGTGCACAATTAATAAGTCAAAATATGTATATGTTATATAAGAAGCATAAATTGAAAAATTAAAATATAACGAATTAGAAGTTATACCTGAATTAGAAGGAACATCAAATTGTTCAGCATTAGTTGTACATATAACATTGTTGACATTATTGTCACCCTTCAAGTTAGATGTACATATTTCATTGTCGTCATTATTGTCACCCTCCAAGTTAGTATCAATATCTGCAAGATTTCAACATATCAACATAGTGGGATTGAAAATAAATAACCATTTAATTTAGTTGAAGAAGATTTGGTTTCCTATTAGTTGTGTGAGATATATTGTGTTAGATAGGATTAAAATCCAATGGTTTCTTAGTGGATAGACTGTTTTTTTACGGAATTAATTTTGGTATCATTGGAATTAGTTTATATAAAGTAATTAGATCATGAGCTTGGATATTCATCATATTTTAATGATTGTGTTATTGTTTGAGACAAGACCAAATAAAAACAGCTCAACAATAATCAACTTCAAAATTACCTTGGAAGGAAATGTGAAGTGGTTTGATTGAAGGCAAATCCCAAATATACGGTCATTGTTGTATATTTCTCAAATGATAAAGAAGCATGTCATTATGTAGTGTATATTTTTCTGGGGTTAATGAATTTTGAGTTAGTATAATTCTTTTTTTAGGGGTGTAATTCATAAGATGAAGAACCAACTGCAAATTAGTAAAAATACTAATTAAAAACATATTAAAATAAGGGAATAGGCTTCAATCCAATCTCTTGGAAAAAGACTAATTAAAAAGGATACTTCAAGAATTAATACATTTAGTAATTATGAGTAAGACTATTAGAATCCAATTTTGCTTAGACAAATTAACCAAATAAACTTGCTTAGGATAGTTTCTGATCTTATTCAATTTATTAGAATGCAATTTTGCTTGGACAAATAGATTTGAATCTTATATTAGGCATGATGTGTTTGTTAATAGGACCCTTGTCAACTATTGTATTTATTGTATTTAAGGGCATGTGATTACACTATGATTTCCATTCAAATAAGAACATAATAAGAAGATCCATCAATTGTTTAACGTAGTAAATCAGAAAGAAAAAAAAAACATAGGTGGCAAGTTCAGAAAAACCATAGGAAAATGACTCTGATAGATGCAACAGAAACAAAAGAGGATAACTTTAGAAGAAGTAACTTGAGTACACATGTTTGTAATCACAAATTCAATAAACACGATCAATCACTTTTTTCAACCTTGACACATGAAATTTTTCGACGTTTAGGTAACAGATGACACAACACCATCAATAACAATCAATTCAATACTATCAATGATCTCTTTCCTAATGTTTTACTTGTAAGCGAATTCCCAGAATCCATAGCAACAAAACATTCTTTATTTGAATCATCTCCTTCAATAACTCCTACATATATTATTTAAAAACTATAAAAATGATATTATACTCAAATTAACATTAAAAAAACATAAAATAAGTTATATACCATGACATTATTATCAGCAACTTGACTCTCTAATTGAACACAATCATCTTCAACACCCTCATTTCCCAACTATTATACAAATTATAATAATAAGGATTTGTAGGATTATTAAAAAAAACAAATAAAATAAATACAAATTATATTAATACATTGATTTCATTAAACGTAATAAATTGGTTAATAATATCTTCATCATGAGTCAACTCTTTAACTGTATAATTGCGCCAGTTGCGAAACAAATTGGCATCACTCATTTCTACCTTAAATAACATTAGTTTGTCAACAAATGCATCAAACTCGGATGGATAGACCAAATCTTGTGAAAAAGCATCCAAATCAATCATATTTGAATATGTAACTTAGTAATATAAGTGAATATACTTTAGAATGATGATTACAACAAATATAATAACCTGATTCATATTAGCAAGACGATCTTGTACACTTCTACCCAAAAATTGATTAACGATCCTATAAAAAAAGAATGAAAGTGGTTGATCCAATATTATCGATGACTTGTCCATGAATCTTGTACCTGAAAAATTATTTCATATTAGAAGAAATACATAGATAATAAACTATATAGTGAATGTTTTATGTAAGAATCAAATGACTTGTCTAGGAATAGTTGTCCCTGATGTTTTGCACTTTCCATTGAAAATGACTTCATTTATAGTGGTAATCTTTGTTGTAGACTTGGTGCATGCCTGATAATACCATCCGAGATGTGTCTCAAGTTCTCAGATTTTTGCCAATAGAGAACCAACACATTTCTTATCTAAACACAAAATATGTGAATCAACTTTTTTGGTTTAAACATATTAATTAAAAAAAATTAACATGTTACCTATTACCAAAGTCAATTGATTTGTTTAACATTATTATATTACACTCTAAGGCCTACCTCTGACGATTCTATCAAATCACTAATGGTCATCCTCGCTTTTTGCATCAAATTATCTGATAGAGAAACTATTGTTGGAGCACTCATTTAACTAATAACCTGAGTGAGTTCAACTTCAGTCTCATTCATCCTATAAATTTAGTAAATCATATAAGTTAATAAGTTTAAACATATTTTTTCTTCCAAAATTATAATATGTGCAACTTATTCATCAACTTACTTGAATCTATACTCAACAACTTCAACATCAATTTAATTCCATAAAAAGTCTTAGATACTCCCATAACTCTTGATTATAAAAATAATATCATTAGTTAATACTAAAACAACTCTATTAAATTTAGTTATACAAATTTAATACTAACTGTAATATAAGATCATAAAAAATTATTATCAACCAAAATATACTTTTAACTTGTAAAGTTGAAGTATCATGACAATTGGCTCGGATAATTGACAGCTCTCCATAAATTGATGTATAGCCTCAACAAAATCATCACAAAAAGGATAATTGACGGCTCTCCATAAATTGATGTATAGCCTCGACAAAATCATCACACAAAGTGTAATGAATCATATTCCTCCTAAATTTTTAATATAACTTCATGTCAATAGTACATAAAACAATATAAGAAACTAAAATAAATAAATTAAAGTGTATAACTTACTCTAATCCTCAACAGTTACATCCATAACCTTACTCTTTTTTCCATTTTTATTTGTCTCCTTGACAACATTATAACACTTCGAATGATATCTAAATTAAATAAAATATATATTCAATAAGATAATGGTGAAGAAAATATAAATTAATAAATAAATTAAGACATAAAATATAAATTAAATAGTAAAATTTATACTAATAAAGTAAGGTTTTTTACTTAGTAGCACTCAATTTTAAAGAAAGACAAAAAATTAAAATGATATCGAGATATATCATGAGTAAATACTTTGAAAACCTTGGTTGAATTCATAAAATTAAATTTGTACTTATGTTTAGTAGCTTTGTATGAATGGTCTTTATTCATAGGGGAATTGGATCCATTAAGACAAAATTTATCAAATTCATCCACCAAAAATTTCATCTAATCTATCCACTACCTAAAAACTAAGTTAATGGATTGGATTAAATCCATGCATTTATAAGCATGGATTGATCTAATCCATCCAACACATTTTAATGATCCAATGGATTTTTTATCTAATTTTAAAAAAAATAAATTTTTTTAAATATTAAAAAATAAATTTTTTGAAAAATACAAAATTAATTTTTTTTCTGAAAAAAAAAACCGTTTCTTTTTAAAATACAAAAAACTGATTTTCTCCAAAAAATTTAAAATTATTTTTTTTGGAAAAAAACAAAATTCGATTTTATTTTCAAAAAAGTTATTTTTTTACGAATATAAAAAAAATAAAAAATAAAATATTTTTTAAATTATTTTTTTTTGAAAATATAAAAATATATTTCTTTTCTAGAGAAAAAAAAAATTCCAAAACAAATTGATTTTTTTAGGAAAAAAACTGAACTTATTTCATTAAAATACAAAAAAGATATTTTTTTTCTTGAAAAATATAATTTTTTCAAAAAAGTAAGTGATTTTTTTAAAAAATAAAAAAATTGAATTTTTCTAAAATACAAAAATTAATATATTTAAAAAATATATTTAAAAAGAAAATGGATGGATGGGGATATTCATCCGTTAAAAATATGAAATTGGATGGATTGGACGAATTTTATTTTTAATGGATGGATTGAATTTGATATTTTTAAGAAACTTTTAGTGGATTCTAAATGGACTAATGAATTGTTTTGATCCATCCATTAACGATCAATTCATATTCATCCAATTCATCCATTTTATCACCCCTAATTACTTCCGACCATAAATTTTTCAAACACATAAAATGAACGAACCTTCTACCCTTGAATCGAGGAATCAAAATTTTTCTTATACTGACATGAATTCTTCCGCACTATTCCAAAAAAAAATATGTTAATTGAAGAACTAATTATAACTTAAAGACAAATTATACAATAATAATTTGTATCATATCATCTAGAAAAAATCAGGTGAATACTTCCATCATCCCTAGAGTTGTGGCGATCTAGTATTGTCCAAAAGTGGACCGGTCGAACCCTCAATAAAAAATTAATTTTTCCACGCTTAATTTCACTAACTTTAATGTACTTAGGTGCTAACACTGAAACAACTGCAATATTAAAAAATAAATGAAATTCAATTTGACATTTTCTAAGTTATACTCTAACATTTGTTTGACATAGTTGTACTTTAGGATGTTGAATCAAAGTTTTCTAAGGTTGTGGCAAGTTATAAGTGTAGCATAACGAGGTTACTTATATAATATAATTTGGATGTAAAGTTCAATGTGACTCATTATTAGAATCTATATGACCTAAAACATTGTCCATCCGTTTTTATATTATAACTATCTATATGACCTAAAACATACTCCATCCGTTTTTTATTATAAGTCGTTTTTGACTTTTCACACGTATTAAAAAATATAATAATTATGTTAAGAAAAAGATAAATTACAAAGGATTTTACAAAATTATCCTTCATTAATGATATTGGCAAAATAAATTGACATAATTAAAAAGAGAGAGAATAATAAATATTTAAGGATAGGAAAAATAACATTAATAATTCATTGGTATTTTAAAACGACTTATATTGTGGTACAAAATATTTTTTCAAATTGACATATAATAAAAAACTGAGGTAATAGTTGTGTAATAATTCTTCTCTGATAATAAAAAAATGGAGTGTAAACATCTTTAAATTAATTTATATAAAGAATATAATTAAACATAATAAATTAAAGTATTAATTAACTACAAACTATATATATATATATATATATATATATATATATATATATATATATATATATATATATATATATATATATATATATAATATTAAAGTGAATAATATAAAATATTAATTTAAAAAATAAAGTAGATATAGATATATGTATCTATTTGTCTATGATAGGAACCACATGCTTCTTTCCAATGTTATCTCATATTCATATCTTTGTCCATGTTTACAATAATTAGACTATCGAGGAAATAGATTGGGAAGGATTTCAATTATCTCAATGTTATCTCTTTGTAGCTAATTAATTTGTGAGATATTGGATCGAACTCTAGTATGGTCGAAGGGTAGTTTCCTAGTTCCACAATTCGACATGACCTTAGCATGCCGTCAAAGTCTGTTCACATGCTGTAGTCGAAGTATGCTAGGATTATTAGCATGTCGAATTAGGCATGTTTGTTATGCCCAATTGTTTAAGTTAGTTTGTTCTCTAAGTTGGTTTATATAATGGGTTTGTAACACTTGTAATCTTATTTCAAAGAGAAAGTAAAGAATATAAGTGTATAACCAATTTCATTATGTTCTTATTGTTTTCTTCTTTTCTATCCTTGTGGGTTTCTTACCGATCAAGAAACCAATTATACTTTGTAATTTCGTCATCATTTTCACAACAAATTGGTGCGGTGAGCATGGAGAAGATGTCATTAACAAAGTATGAGATTGAAAAGTTCACTGGAGTGAACGATTTCGGTTTGTGGCGCTTGAAGATTAAAACCCTACTGGTTCAGCAGGGTTGTTTAGAAGCGTTGAAGGGAGTTGCAGCCATGGATGTTGTGTTAAAGGATAAAGAGAAAGAGACTATGATAGAGAAATCCCACATCGTCGTCTTATTGGGCCTTGGTGATAAGGTTCTTCGACATGTTTCAAAGGAGATGGCGACATCGTGTCTTTGGGAGAAACTCAAAAGTTTGTACATGAGCAAATCATTGGTCAATCGCCTCTACCAGAAGCAAGCTCTATATTCATTCAAAATGAGTAAAGACAAAGTTCTGGATGAGCAGTTGGATATGTCCAACAAGTTGATTCTTGATCTTGAAAATATTGATGTAAAGATCGAGGATAAAGATCAAGCGTTGTTACTGTTGTGTGCTTTGCCTATAACACATGCTCACTTCAAAGAAACTCTCTTGTATGGAAGAGAGTCTCTGACATTTGAAGAAGTTCAATCAGCCTTGTACTCTAAGGATTTAAACGAACGAAAGGAGCACAGGCTATCTTCGAATGGTGAAGTTCTGTCGGTTAAGACAAAATTCACAAAGAGAGATGGAAAGTTCGACAAGAAGAATGGTAAAAGTCAGCAGAAGTCTTATAGTGGTGATGCATCTGGTATTCGATGTTATCATTGTAAGATGGGGGTCACACAAGAAAAGTGTGTCCTGAAGGCCTGAAAGATCATGGAGGTAAGTATAATGGTAACGCAACCATTATTCAAGATGATTTTGACTCATCTGATGTTCTTGTGGTTTCAAGTGGCGACTCAAGTTAAAAATGGATTATGGATTCAGGTTGCACCTGGAACATGACTCCAAACAAAGACTTATTCGAGGAACTATGTGATCAAGATGGTTGATTTGTATTGCTTGGAAACAATAAAGCTTTCAAGATTGTAGGTGTTGGATCTATGAGATTCAAGCTCCATGATGAGTCAATAAGGTTGTTGACTGAAGTCAGGTATGTACCTGATTTGAAGAGAAACTTGATTTCTCTTGATGAATTCGACAAGAAAGGATATGTTTTCCAAGGAGAGAAAAGTGTTATAAAATTCATGAAGGGGTCGAAGGAAGTCTTAAGAGGTATGAAGAAACAAGGCTTGTATATCCTTGTGGCTGAAGTTGTCAGTGGTTCTGCAAATCTTGCATCAACGAAACCTTTGTCGAAGACAAGAATTTGGCACATGAGATTGGGCCATGTCAGTGAAAGGGGTCTGGTCGAATTGGGGAAACAAAATCTACTTGGTGGAGACAAATTCGAAAAGTTAAAGTTTTATAAACCCTGTGTACTTGGAAAATCTTGCAGAGTGAAGTTCAATAAAGACAAATAAAGAGCACATGGATCCCTTGATTACATCCATGCGATCTTTAGGGGCCTACGAGGTGTCCATCACATTCAGAAGCAATGTATTTTCTATCCATAGTTGATGATTATTCCAGAAAGTTATGGTATTCATCCATAAGACTAAGGGTGAAACTTTTGAGAACTTCAAAAGTTGGAAGACTTTTGTCGAAAATCAGACGGGCAGGAAAGTCAAGAGGCTGAGAACCGACAATGGCCTTGAATTTTGCAATGAGGCGTTCGACAGTTTTTATGCATCCTATGGTATTGCAAGGCATAAAACTAATGCAGGTACCCCCTAACAAAATGATTTGGCTGAAAGGTTTATTCGAACCATTTTAGAAAGAGTTAGATGCATGTTGACTAGTGTTGGGTTAAAGAAGGTGTTTTGGGCAGAGTCTGTTTCGACATCAACATATCTGATAAACATATGTCCTTCGACTGTGTTAGATATGAAGACACCTGAAGAAATTTGGTCGGGACATTTACCAGATCTCGACAAACTTAGAGTATTTGGATGCATAGCCTATGCTCACATTAGGCAGGACAAGGTCGAACCTAGAGCTATGTGTAACAACCCATTTTTTTTAAGTATTTATTTATTATACTATTATTATGATATTTTAATTTAATTATTTAGAGTGTTAAGTAATTAAGCGGTTGTGAGGTAGTATAATAATGGATTAATTAACTTAATTAGTGTGGGAATTAATTATTTAGTGATATGAGGAAAAATTAAATAATTGAATTAATTAATTAACTTGGTTGCATAGTGAGTGATTAATTATTTAAATTTAAAGAGAGGTATTTAAATATTAGGTATTATTGGGCCTAGTGATTAAATTAGATGATTTAAGCCCAACTAGAATACTATTATAAATAGTAAGAGTGAAGGAAGTGAGAATTTGAATTCACTTGAGCACTGAAGGCAATAGAGAAAGAGGAGAGGAAAAGCGAGAGGAGTCAAGGTTTCCATCAAATTGACAAGGTAAGGGGGGGAAATCCTTATCATTATGGGTTAGTATGATTGGGTCAATGGGTAGGAACATGTTTTAGGTTGAAATCCTTAATTGGCATGGTTTGGAATTATTAGGTCTTGATAAATACTCTTGAATTGGGATGATTAAATTATGCTAAAGCTATGAATGAATATATATTTGGATGATTCATAATTTTCTGAACGTGTAGCTTTTTACGGAATCGAAATCGGAGGTCCGGAAGTCCTCCAACGATGAAAAATGCGGGGAAATCTGCATTTTGTTTCGTGTTAGCGCAGGAACAGCTTTCTGTTTTGCGTTAACCGGTTAACCCAGGGCGTTAACCGGTTAACACTGTTACGATATTAAAAAAAAATTATATTCTGTCTTGCATTAACCGGTTAACCCAGGTGTCGCATCCGCGAAAAAACAACCGGCGAGCTGAAATAAAACACAACACAGAGCCGCCACTGCGCGTTATTTATCCCAAGATAGGGAAAGGAAACGCTCAGAGAAACCTGGAAAGGAAATGGTCTTGCGACCAAAGAGAAAGGGTAAGGGAGTCGGTTACGCAAGGGGAAGGTATTAGCACCCCTCACGTCCGTCGTACTCGACGGGATCCACGCTCTAAGAAAAGAAAAGGTTGCTAAAACACCACACACACACACACCGAAGACAACACAGGTGGGGTTAAGGGGAAGAGAGCTCGATAGGACGTCACATCCTATGCCTACATATCTCGTCTGGAACGAGAATCAGAGCCACTGTAGTTCGGCTTACGCACGCCAAACAACACAAAACACACAAACAGATGGCAAACATGGAGCCCAACCGCCAATCATTGGACTTACGTCAGCATCCGAACCAAAACACACTCAACAGGGCAAACGTGGAGCCCGACAGCCAATCACTGGACTTACGTCAGCATCCGAACCAAACAAACACAATCAGATGACAAGTAAACACACACAAAAAGAAAAAAAGTGCCCGGAGAGGTCTCGCACGACCTCCTGCCTACATACCTCGTCTGGAACGAGGATCAGGGCGATGTAGTTCCCCTGAAAGGGAAAGAAAATCTAGCCAGAAACCAAGGGAAGACACACTACCAGGGAGCTGGACTCGAGCCTAGTGTTGTCATGCATCGTTACCCTACGTTGAGGTTTCTACCTACTTGCACAACTGCAAGCTAATCCTATCCAGGAAGAAAGCAAGCATACAAGCATACAAGCAAACAGAGCAAACAAATATTCACAAAGCACACACTATAACCAATCAAGTGAGGCTCACACAATGGGTTTGACTGCCGAAGCAAGTCATCTGTACATGGGTATTATTCGCTCTTAACCTTGCCATTACGAGGCTAAGGTGAAGCAGATGAAAGGTGAGTGAAGATGAGACCTCACAGCTTTTATCCCTGGCCAGGGAGAGCTTTTAGACAAAGGAGCGTGGGTCCAGAATGGAGGGACCCTTCTACGCTCAAAGACTCTGACTCGATTGTGCAACAGCACAGGATCTTGGGTTTGTGTCCCAATGCATCAACACACAGCCGTGTGAGCAGAGGGACGACTCAACAGAATAGTGGGGGATAGATTGCATATCCCTTTGATCCACCAATTGCCTCATAGAGGTCTTTACCTGCTTGGGCACAAATGTAAACAATCACAAACATCGCCTCTTAAGGAGGACTTCAGACATTTGCCCGGCCAAGTAACAGGCCGGGTCTCCCAGACTACATGAAGAATAGAAGTCCTACCTAAAGTGGTTTAAAACCAAGCAACAGCAAGCAAGTTCTTAAAGAACTGTAAGCGACTAAATGTACCTGAAATCAATCAAGTATCATCAGTACTCAGACAGACAAACAGTAAACAGCAAATGGTTAATCAGTTAATCTGTACAAGCAACACAAGTTAATTGCACACAAGTGCAAGCTATAAGCCCAAGCTCAAGCATCACAACCTACAAAACAAAGTCATGTTAGTAGACAACATCAAACAATCTCAATTTAATTGACTTGAAGCATTTTCCTTGAGCATTATGCATTTCATCCTGAAAAGTCAAACCAAATGTGAGAAACTAGACCACTAGGCCAAGCCTAGGGTCCAAAAGTGATAAAAAAATCTAAACAGCAAGTAATATTCAACCAAAATCAAATTAAAACAAATCAAAAGCAAATGCAATTGGTCCCATGCTCATACCATTCATCAATATCATTTCATGCACAATTTGGTACAAACTAGGTCAAATGGAACCTCAAATGTCCAAACAGAATAACTTCAATCAAAAGCATATCAAAACAATTCCAAAAATCCTCAAATAATTCACACCTAAACAGGACATATTCAAGGTATAGCATGTCAATTTTCAGCTCAATTGGACAAAAGGAACTAGGCCAATGAAAATCAAGAAATCCAGACACAATTATTCAAGCCAATTCATAACATCAACACAAGCATTCACTTCAAAAATTCATAAATCAGTGAAATCAATTAAGAAATGAATGGGACCAAAACAGTGATGTCCTACAATGTGTCTATAATCAGCATACCAAATTTCACATTCATCCAAAACCATATGAGAATTTCACACAAGATATGCCAACATGTGTCACACAAGGTTGCAAAATGAGCATACAGTGAAGAAAATTATCAATCAAATTAAAAACACCATAGAAAAATCCAGAACAATTCACATGTTATCTTGACATATCAATGATCATTCATGCAAAATTTCAATCCAATCCAACAATCATAGGTCATGCAAATAAATTCATGAAGTTGACCTAGCTAGGTGTGACACAAATTGTCACACCTAGATTCAAAAAATCATATCTCAATCATCAAGTATCCAAAAATCACAAACTTTACATGGAAATCACCATCAACATGTCCAGAATGAGCACAAAAAATTTCAATCATTTCTTTAAATGTATGAGCATTTCATGATGAAAATGGCAAAACATGTAAAAAAATACACACAAGTCAAAGTTCAATAGGCCAGGTCAACATTTTATCATGCACAACTTATGAAACCATGCCTATAAAAAACTAGAGGGAATTTGGGAGCTATCAAAAAAAAATCCTCATAATTTTTGGACTTGTAAATATTTTTTTATGAATTTTCTAAGATTTAAATGAATTGTTAAATAATTATTAAGTGTTTTATTTAATTAAAATGAATCCAATGGCATTTCTGTAATTATTACGTCCAAGGATCAAAACGCATAGCATCAGTAATGCAGTGTCAGCGCGCTATTGGCTTGGCTTTGGCGCTAAACAAAATTCAAAAAAAGCATTGCGTTTCAATGGATCAAACGCTCTTTTTTCCCAGAATTTCAACAAGGTTCTTCATCATTTTCCAGAAAACGCCATGAACTCAAGAACATTGAATCTCAACGAAAATTCACAAACTTATAGTCACTGGAAAGGTCTAAGTGTGTAGAGTCCAAATATCATCATCAAATCGTCCAGAATTTCACATATATTACGAATCGATTGAATTAGGTTTTGACATCAATTCTTCAAATCGAAATATCTCTCTCTACAATCATCCATTTCAAAAACTAAAGGCATCACGATCATCTATGTTGAACACACTACAAAACGCATATGAACATTTAAAGAATGATGATGTTCGAATTTGAGGTACCTTGAGATGGCAGTAGTGATTCTTGTGTTCTTGGCGCGTGTTGATCCAAAACAGATGCAAGAGAAGCTTCAGGATGTTGACTGGAGGTGTTAGGTTCGATTGAAATTGCTTCTAGTGGAAGAATTTGCAAAATGCCATGGATGCACCAAGGATGAACAGTTGCGATTCCAATGCTTTTTGGCTCCAAATCATCAAAACAGTTCAAGAGGAAGATCCATGGAAGAGGCAGCAAAAAGAAATTCGTGATTTGATGGAGAATTCGAAGAGTTTGATCCAATTTTGCTCTTGAATGTTCTTGAGCTTTTGGAGAATTTGGAGGGAAAAGTTTGTTGAATTTCTTGTGAAATGTGATTCTGATCAAAAGTTAGTTACAATTAAGTACTTATATTCCCAATTAATCCACCTCTAATCATCCAATTAACCAAAAATGATGTAATTAGCAAAAATGCAATTTTCTTAAGCAAGGGCAAATATTTCTTTTTACTATGGGGCCCATGACAGCTGTATGACAGCTCACACATTCTCTAAATATCAGTTATGATGTGTTGCAACTTGTCCCATGGTCATTGGTTGTGTAACTTTGATTTTCACTATGTCATGGCAAATGGTATAATTTTCAAATGCAATTCACAAGTGACTTGACCAAATAATGAACCTCAACATGTTATGACAGTTCAAACCATTTTCAATTTGCATTTGTGAGGTGTTGCAAAAATCCCCATGCCAAAATTCTCATTATTTCTCAACTTGGACCATTTTGCCCTTGGATCTTTAACTGTACACTTGAAAATTGACTTTTTGCATTGACCATTTTTGATGAATTCCAATTATGCACCATGAAAGTACATGTCAAACGGAGTTTGCACATAAAAAGACCACTCAATTTGGACACCCCATGTGGAAGTTATGCCACTTTGATTATGGGTGATTTTTGAAATTGAATGGACCATAACTTGCCAACCATACATGGGATTTTCAAGCTCTTGGACTTTTTGGAAAGGTGAGACCAAGATCTACAACTTTCATGTTGAACCAATTTTCATTTGAAGCTTCCTTGGACATGTAATTTTGAGGTCAAAAACTTTCCATTTTTGGAAACTTCTATTACAAGTCACTTTCTATTTTTGGCAATTTCTTGTCTGACTTGATTTTCTCCATTCTTGAGCTTTGACATGTCAAATAACACTTGTTCCAACATGAATGAAGTGTATCCAACTCTCTCCCACTTCCAAATCCATAAAATCAAGCACAGTTGACCACAGTTGACTTTTCAACTGATAGATGAATTTGGCAATGCATTGATCAATCTGAGCCCCAATCTCCTGATGAAATGGCTCAAGGATGAAACCCTAGCCTCCATAAGCTCCATACAATCACATGTTGATCCCCATATCAATCATAGACCCCATCTCCTTGCTATGCCCTGATTGGCCCAATGCAACTGATTAGGGTTGACCAGTGGTCAAAACCCTAATCTCAAGGTATCCTGATCAAACACTTGATGATGACAAGACCATGATGATGATGATGAATCATTTCAAACAAGATGAAGACCAATATCCTTTGAGAATCACAAAACCCTAAATTGGACCTCCACATCCTCAGATGATTGATGACCAGTCCAATGAAACCCTAGCTTGCACATGACCTCCCATCTTCTGATCAAGACTTGTGAGGATGACTTGCACAATGTAACCACATGATATGCAATATGCAATGCCTAATGACCTAAAAATGTTATGCAATATGATATGCTAGTCCCAAGAGAGGAGGGCAAATTTTGAGGTGTTACACCAGGGCGTTAACCGGTTAACACTGTTAAAAATTGCCAAGAAGCCCATTCTGTTTTGCGTTAACCGATTAACCCAGGGCGTGAACCGGTTAACACTGTTTGAAAAGTGAAAAATTGATATTTAAATATTGTGTGCGTTTTGGAAGGAAATTTATGTGTACATATTTGATGATTGACCTATATTGGTGAATAATATATTGCATGAATGTGTATGTATACTATTTGCGAATTGTGAATGATTTATGGTTATGGATGTGTATATGTAATCGTAATTGATGTGTTGTGATGAATGTGTATATGTACCAATTGTAAGTCATGGTGATATGTGGGATGTTAAGACGGTATATAGATGGTCTTAATTGCATATGTGTTGGTATGTGTGCATTCATTCATAGCATGGTTGACTTCATTGTGGAAGTGGTGAAACTGTGGGTTCACATGAGCAGACGTTGATTCTCAATTGGAATCAGGCGTAGTATTAAGCGGTGATCCTTCATTGGAAACAGAAGTAGCAGACGTTAATCCTTAATTGGGATTAGGCGTAGTATTAAGCGGTGATCCTTCATTGGAAACAGACGTAGGGCTTTGGTCTTGTCCGGATCGGAAGCGTGGCTTGGATTCTAGATATTGAATCGGAAAGCGGTGAAACTTTGAGTTCACATTGAGGTACCACATGCATAGAGTCACATTGTCTTGCATTGAGTCGTCTATAGTTATGTGATCATTGAATGCATGTAGTGATGTGGATGCGATGTACGTTTGAAATATGTGAGATGATTGTTGGTTAATATTATTGACGTGATTATACCAAGTGTGATGAATTCTTAAATTGTGTTTTAATTCATTGTACCTTATTATGCTATTTCATGATGATTTGAATTTTCACCCTTTCTGTTTGAATGTTACCTTTACATGGGTATCTTGCAGATACTACAGAGTAGTATTGCTGGAGTAGGTGGACGGTAGCTCGCTCAAGAATAGCTGGAGAGTTTCCGTATTTAGTTTGCAATTAGGTAATGAGTCAATGCTCTGGTCATGTAACACTGGGTAGATTAGTGGTATTGAACTCGTATCTTATTTTGATATGCTTTATGTCATTAATTGTTTTATTTTATTCGAAGATGATCATGGTATGGAACATGGATCATATTATGAAATACATGAGTATTATTTATTTTCCGCTGCGAACGCATATTGCTTGAATATTCATGATGAGTGAAATGTGTTATTTTGAATGACAGGTGTATTGTTGGTTTTTGAAAGTTTTAAGTTTCGAAAACGTCGATGTGATGCCCTTTTCTTTATATGCGTGCTTAATTACTCTGATTATATGCTAAATAACTTGGGGTAGAAAAAGGGGTGTTACATTAGTGGTATCAGAGCCTGGTCGACCAAATGGTCAATAGTAGTAGGTTTTCCGTGGTATTTGATTTGTGTATCTGACACGATCGATACTGTTTGTTTGATGTTTCAGGTTGTTAAGGACAATGGTTGCAGGCAGGAATGACGATGCCATTGCTGAGGCACTGAGGATGCTGGCTGAATCCATGGGTCAGATCCATCAAGCGAATGCCCATCAAGCGAATGCGAATGCCGGTAACCAAAAGGGAGATGATGATGAGTTCCGTGCTTTGGGGAGATTCCAGCGGAACAATCCTCCTATCTTTGAGGGTGAGCATGCACCTGAGAAAGCTCAAGCTTGGCTGAAAGCAATTGAGAAGATCTTCAGAGTCATGAACTGTACTGATGCTCAGAAAGTGCAGTTTGGTACCCATATGCTTGAGAAGGAAGTTGAAGATTGGTGGAATAACATTCTTCAGAGGTTCGAAGAAGACAACATTGAAGTTACTTGGACTCTTTTCTGTGATACCTTCTTGGAGAACTATTTCCCAGAAGATTGTCGTGGGAAGAAAGAGGTGGAGTTCCTTGAATTGAAGCAAGGAAATGGTACCGTTGCTGACTATGCTGCTAGATTTCAGGAGCTTATCAAGTATTGTCCTCATTACAATACTGCTAATGCTGAGAGATCTAAATGTTTGAAGTTTGTGAATGGCTTGAGACATGATATCAAGAAGGCCATTGGTTACCAACAGATTACTCGTTTTACAGAATTGGTTAACAAGAGCCGGATTTATGACGAAGATAGTAGGGAGAGCGCTTATGTCTACAAGAGTCTGAAGGGGAAAAACCAAGATCGGGGAAAACCATATGATAACAAGAGGAGACAATCTAGTGTTGGCAAGAAGCCAAGTGGGGGAGTATCTTCTATTCCACTTAAGTGCTTCAAATATGGTGTGGAAGGCCATCGTGCTACGGAGTGTAGTAGAGATTCTGGGAAGTGTTTCAATTGTGGCAGGATGGGTCACAGAGCAAACCAGTGTCGGGTTGGTTCGAACGTAACTTGTTTCAACTGTGGTGAGAAAGGTCACATTAGTTCGCAATGTGATAAGCCGAAGAAGGAGCAAGTGAAGGGAAAGGTGTTTGCATTGTCTGGTGCGGAGACCACTACCGATGATAGACTAATCCAAGGTACGTGCTTTATTAATGGTACACCTTTGATTGCCATTATTGATACCGGTGCAACACATTCTTTCATTTCTTTGGATTGTGCTAAGAGGCTGAATCTCATATTATCTGATATGCGTAGAAGTATGATTATTGATACACCTGCTATGGGTTATGTTTCTACTTCCTATGTGTGTTTAAATTGTCCGTTGAGTATATTTGGTAGGGATTTTGGAATTGATTTAGTTTGTCTTCCGTTAGAGCAACTCGACGTGATTTTGGGTATGAATTGGTTAAAAGTTAACCGGGTGTATATCAACTGTTTCGAGAAAACGGTTATTTTTCCTGAGGTTGATGTTAAGGAAGATTGGTGTGTGTCTGCTAAGCAAGTTGATGAATCGGTGCAAGATGGTACCGAGTTGTTTATGTTGTTGGCAACTTTGGATATTCGGGAGAAGAGGACGATCGAAGAACTGCCAATAGTTTGTGAATTTGCGGAGGTATTTCCGGAAAATATAAGTGATTTGCCGCCGGAACGAGAGGTCGAGTTTTCGATTGATTTAGTTCCTGGAACTAGTCCTGTATCGATGGCTCCCTATCGAATGTCCGCTTCTGAGTTGAAAGAGTTGAAGAGTCAACTTGAAGAATTACTCGAGAAGAAGTTTATTCGTCCTAGTGTGTCGCCGTGGGGTGCACCTGTGCTATTGGTCAAGAAGAAAGAAGGTTCTATGAGATTATGTGTTGATTATAGACAACTGAATAAAATGACGATTAAGAACAAGTATCCACTTCCGAGGATTGACGATCTGATGGATCAGCTGATTGGAGCTTGTGTGTTTAGCAAAATTGATTTGAGGTCTGGGTATCATCAGATTCGTGTAAAGGCTGAGGATATTCAGAAGACTGCTTTTAGGACAAGGTACGATCACTACGAGTACTCCGTGATGCCTTTTGGGGTGACGAATGCACCTGGTGTATTTATGGAGTATATGAATAAAATCTTTCATGATTATCTGGATAAGTTTGTAGTTGTGTTCATCGATGATATATTGATTTATTCCAAGGGCGAAGAGGACCATGCAGAGCATTTGAAGGTTGTGTTATCGGTGTTGAAAGAGAGGAAGTTGTTTGCTAAACTCTCTAAATGTGAATTTTGGTTGAGTGAAGTAAGTTTTCTTGGACATGTGATTTCGAGCGGTGGGATTTTTGTGGATCCTACGAAGATCGAAGCTGTATCTCAGTGGGAAGCTCCTAAGTCTGTTGCTGAGATTCGAAGTTTCCTTGGTTTGGCTGGTTATTATAGGAAGTTCATTGAGGGATTTTCTAAGTTATTGTTACCGTTGACGCAGTTGACTAGGAAGGGTCAAGCTTTCATTTGGACTTCGCAGTGTGAAGCGAATTTTCAAGAGCTTAAGAGAAGATTGACTACGGCTCCTATTTTGATTTTACCGGATCCGTTAGAAACCTTCGTTGTGTATTGCGATGCTTCTTTGTTGGGGTTGGGAGGTATTCTGATGCAAAAGGGGCAAGTGGTAGCTTATGCTTCAAGGCAACTCAAGGTTCATGAGAAGAATTATCCGACGCATGATTTAGAGTTGGTCGCCGTTGTGTTTGTGTTGAAGCTTTGGAGACATTACTTGTTTGGATCGAGGTTTGCTGTGTTTAGTGATCATAAGAGTTTGAAGTACTTGTTCGATCAGAAAGAATTGAATATGAGGCAAAGGAGATGGTTGGAATTCTGGAAGGATTATGATTTTGGTTTGAATTATCATCCTGGGAAGGCGAATGTTGTAGTCGATGCATTGAGTAGGAAGTCATTGCATATGTCTATGTTGATGATGCGAGAGTTTGAATTGTTGGAGCAATTTAGGGATTTGAGTTTGGTTTGTGAAGCGACGTCTTCGTGTGTTAAGCTTGGGATGTTGAAGCTTACGTGTGACATTCTTGACGATATTAGAGAGGGTCAGAGGTCAGATTTGAAGTTAGTTGATGTTATGACATTGATTAACCAAGGTAAAGGTGGTGACTTTCGGATTGATGAGAATGGTATCATGAGGTGTCGTGATCGAGTGTGTGTTCCGAATGTTATGGATTTGAGAAAGAGGATTCTTGAGGAAGGGCATAGAAGTGGTCTGAGTATTCATCCTGGTGCTACTAAGATGTATCAAGACTTGAGGAAGATGTTTTGGTGGCAAGGTATGAAGAAGGATGTAGCGGAATTTGTGTATTCATGTTTGACTTGTCAAAAGTCAAAGATTGAACATCAAAAGTCGTCTGGTTTGATGCAATCGTTATCTATTCCCGAGTGGAAGTTGGATAGTATCTCTATGGATTTTGTTTCGGGCTTACCAAGAACATCGAGTAATTGTGAGGCGATTTGGGTCGTTGTGGATAAACTGACGAAGTGTGCTCATTTCATTCCGATGAGAATGGATTATTCGATGGAGAGACTTGCTAAGTTGTATATCGAGAGAATTGTGTGTTTGCATGGTATACCGTCGAGTATTGTTTCGGATAGAGATCCGAGGTTCACTTCGAGATTTTGGGAAGGTTTGCAAAGTGCTTTGGGTAGGAAGTTACGTTTGAGTTCAGCATATCATCCGCAAACTGATGGTCAAATGGAGAGGACTATTCAGTCACTTGAAGATCTTTTGAGGTCTTGTGTTTTGGAACAAGGAGGAAATTGGGATAGTTTCTTGCCTTTAATCGAGTTTACATATAATAACAGTTTCCATTCGAGTATTGGAATGGCACCGTTTGAGGCCCTTTATGGCAGAAGGTATAGAACTCCTTTATGTTGGTACGAATCGGGAGAGAGTGTTGTGGTTAGACCCGAGTTGATTCAAGAGACTACAGATAAGATTAAGATGATTCAAGGGAAGATGAAGGCTTCTCAGAGTCGTCAAAAGAGTTATCATGATAAGAGGAGGAAAGCTCTTGAATTTGAGAAAGACGAGCATGTGTTGCTTCGAGTTACGCCAATAACGGGTGTTGGTAGAGCTTTGAAGTCGCGTAAGTTGACGCCGCGTTTCATTGGTCCTTATCAGATTTTCGAGAGGATAGGTGAAGTGGCATATCGGATTGCATTACCACCATCACTTTCTAATCTTCATGATGTATTCCATGTGTCTCAATTGAGGAAGTACATTGCGGATCCATCGCATGTTGTTCCATTAGATGATGTGCAAGTACGAGATAATTTGACGGTTGATACATCACTTGTGCGGATTGAAGATCGAGAAGTGAAGAAGCTTCGTGGTAAGGAGATTGCTTTGGTAAAAATGATATGGGGCGGAGTCGCCAATGGAAATATTACGTGGGAACTCGAGGATAAGATGAGGGAATCATATCCGGAGTTGTTCGTTTGAGGTAAGTTTTCGAGGACGAAAATCTTTAAGTGGGGGAGAGTTGTAACAACCTATTTTTTTAAGTATTTATTTATTATACTATTATTATGATATTTTAATTTAATTATTTAGAGTGTTAAGTAATTAAGCGGTTGTGAGGTAGTATAATAATGGATTAATTAACTTAATTAGTGTGGGAATTAATTATTTAGTGATATGAGGAAAAATTAAATAATTGAATTAATTAATTAACTTGGTTGCATAGTGAGTGATTAATTATTTAAATTTAAAGAGAGGTATTTAAATATTAGGTATTATTGGGCCTAGTGATTAAATTAGATGATTTAAGCCCAACTAGAATACTATTATAAATAGTAAGAGTGAAGGAAGTGAGAATTAGAATTCACTTGAGCACTGAAGGCAATAGAGAAAGAGGAGAGGAAAAGCGAGAGGAGTCAAGGTTTCCATCAAATTGACAAGGTAAGGGGGGGGGGGGGGAATCCTTATCATTATGGGTTAGTATGATTGGGTCAATGGATAGGAACATGTTTTAGGTTGAAATCCTTAATTGGCATCGTTTGGAATTATTAGGTCTTGATAAATACTCTTGAATTGGGATGATTAAATTATGCTAAAGCTATGAATGAATATATATTTGGATGAGTCATAAATTTATGAACGTGTAGCTTTTTACGGAATCGAAATCGGAGGTCCGGAAGTTCTCCAACGATGAAAAATGCGGGGAAATCTGCATTCTGTTTCGTGTTAGCGCAGGAACAACTTTCTGTTTTGCGTTAACCGGTTTACCCAGGGCGTTAACCGGTTAACACTGTTACGATATTAAAAAAAAATTATATTCTGTCTTGCGTTAACCGGTTAACACTATTAAAAATTGCCAAGAAGCGCATTCTGTTTTGCGTTAACCGATTAACCCAGGGCGTTAACCGGTTAACACTGTTTGAAAAGTGAAAAATTGATATTTAAATATTGTGTGTGTTTTGGAAGGAAATTTATGTGTACATATTTGATGATTGACCTATATTGGTGAATAATATATTGCATGAATGTGTATGTATACTATTTGCGAATTGTGAATGATTTATGGTTATGGATGTGTATATGTAATCGTAATTGATGTGTTGTGATGAATGTGTATATGTACCAATTGTGAGTCATGGTGATATGTGGGATGTTAAGACGGTATATAGATGGTCTTAATTGCATATGTGTTGGTATGTGTGCATTCATTCATAGCATGGTTGACTTCATTGTGGAAGTGGTGAAACTGTGGGTTCACATGAGCAGACGTTGATTCTCAATTGGAATCAGGCGTAGTATTAAGCGGTGATCCTTCATTGGAAACAGACGTAGCAGACGTTAATCCTTAATTGGGATTAGGCGTAGTATTAAGCGGTGATCCTTCATTGGAAACAGACGTAGGGCTTTGGTCTTGTCCAGATCGGAAACGTGGCTTGGATTCTAGATATTGAATCGGAAAACGGTGAAACTTTGAGTTCACATTGAGGTACCACATGCATAGAGTCACATTGTCTTGCATTGAGTCGTCTATAGTTATGTGATCATCGAATGCATGTAGTGATGTGGATGCGATGTACGTTTGAAATATGTGAGATGATTGTTGGTTAATATTATTGACGTGATTATACCAAGTGTGATGAATTCTTAAATTGTGTTTTAATTCATTGTACCTTATTATGCTATTTCATGATGATTTGAATTCTCACCCTTTCTGTTTGAATGTTACCTTTACATGGGTATCGTGCAGATACTACAGAGTAGTATTGCTGGAGTAGGTGGACGGTAGCTCGCTCAAGAATAGCTGGAGAGTTTCCGTATTTAGTTTGCAATTAGGTAATGAGTCAATGCTCTGGTCATGTAACACTGGGTAGATTGGTGGTATTGAACTCGTATCTTATTTTGATATGCTTTATGTCATTAATTGTTTTATTTTATTCGAAGATGATCATGGTATGGGACATGGATCATATTATGAAATACATGAGTATTCTTTATTTTTCGCTGCGAACGCATATTGCTTGAATATTCATGATGAGTGAAATGTGTTATTTTGAATGACAGGTGTATTGTTGGTTTTTGAAAGTTTTAAGTTTCGAAAACGTCGATGTGACGCCCTTTTCTTTATATGCGTGCTTAATTACTCTGATTATATGCTAAATAACTTGGGGTAGAAAAAGGGGTGTTACACTATGCATGTTCATGGGATACCCTGAAGGAGTCAAAGCTTATAGGCTATAGTGCCTAGAGTCGGGTCACAATGTATCACCAGTCGAGATGTATTTTTTAATGAAGATAAGATGGATTTCAAGAAAACTGATGACATTAATTGAAGTGCACAAATACCTGAAGAAGAGATGGAACAAGAAGAGATTCCTGTTGAGGTGAAGCATGTCGATGTTGAATTGCGTATCCTAGATCAAGTTGAAGAAGAAGCACAAGATGCTGAAGATACTGAGGAAGATGAGGAAACTGTCGATGACTACATGTTGGCAAGAGATAGGCCGAGAAGAGTCGTCAAGCCACCTCAAAGACTTGGGTATGCAGATCTCATAGCTTATGCCTTAATCTCTGCAAGTGAGGTTCTAGATGAAGAACCTATAAACTATAAGGAAGTTATGAGGAGTCGAAATAAGACTGAATGGCTGAAGGTCATGGATGATGAGATAAAGTCTCTTCATGATAACCATACTTGGGAACTGATTAAGAAACCTGTTGGAGCCAGGTTAGTCAATTGTAAGTAGATTTTTAAAGTTAAGGCAGAAATCGAAGGATATGTCGACTCTGATTATGCATGTTGCATGGATTCCAGAAAATCTATTTCTGGATATGTGTTCACTATGTTTGACACAATAATTAGTTGGAAAACAACACTTTAAAAGATTGTTGCCTTATCAACCACTGAAATAGAATATATCGTCATCGCTGAAACCGTGAAAGAAGCATTGTGGCATATAAAAAATAATTTTATATGTCGATTATGTTTTTCATATAAAAAGTATAGCCATATCAATGTTAGGTCATAACAAAATTATTTTGTATATATTAAAAATAATAAAGTTATTATTTTTTGTTAATTAAAGATTATATTTTATTGAGTTATTATTAATAAGTGTTTTAGTGTAAAAAAAATTTAAAGAATATATTAATATAATTTTTTATATTAGTTTTCTTTTTTCATATAAAAAATATTAAAAAATATTAAGAATACAATTCAAATTAATAAATAAATATTATAATTAATTACAAACATATTTATATAAAATTTAACAATTAAATTAGAAATAATATGAATGTAATTAATGTAAAAAAATGTGCTTTATTGATAAAAGCAATTATTTAACTTATCATATGAGTTACTTTAAGAAGCTATTCATGCAAGCCCTTGCATGTGATTGTGTCACCTTAACTACCTGAGCAAGTATCTCTTACCTACATGAAAACTTGTTCATTAACTATCTTTGTTATTTCTTACTTTGACTCATTAATTTATAAGATAAAAAGTAATTATTTAACTTATCATGTGAGATTACTTTAAGAAGCTATATGTGATTGGTTTAGCTTAACTACATGACTTGCATGTGATTCTATATGCAAAAATCTATCTAATTATTTGTATCACTAAAAAACATCATATCTAGAACTTTAGTATAAACATTTTCTTACGATAACAAAAAAAATAATTCTAAAAAATTTATATGTTCTTAATTATTAAAAAATACATAATTATAAATGTATTTATGATAACATTTAAATGGAAATAAATAAATATATTTGACAATTAACAAATAATATATTTAGAAGACAAAAATAATTTAGAGTTAATTAATCAATTAACAAATTTGTGTATTATAAATTGTTAGTGTACATTTTTTTAATTTAAAAAGTGTTTTAGTGTAAGTTTTTTAAAAAAGAAAACATATTAACTTAATTTTTTATATTAGTTGTTTTTTCATATCAAAATAGAAATAATTTAATGTCTTTCATTTAATGAAAAGTAATAATATATATTTTTAACACAATAAAAAACAAAGTGTAAAAATAAAGTAAGGTTTCAATACCTTTTGTTTAAACATTTGATTGATTTATTATTAATAAGTGTTTTGTTGTAAATTTTTTTTTAAAAAATATATTAATCTGATCTTTTTTTATATTAGTTCTGTTTTTCTTTAAAAATTTATAAATAATTAAAAAAAAATAAAGTGTAAAAATTAGTTAAATTATTTTATATATATTACAAATCCAATTCAAATTAATAAACAAATATTATAATTAACTACAAACCTTTTTATATAATCTTTTGGCTTATAAACATTTATTTGTAACAAAATTTAACAATTTAATTAGAAATAATATGAATGCCATTAATATAAAAACTTGTGTTTTATAGATAAAGACAATTATTTAAATTATTATGTGAGTTAAGTTACTTTTGTGATTGTGATGTCATCTACAAAATCTATATAAATTTTAAAATGTCCATCCTTAGGAAATTAAACACTATGTAAATAAAAGATTCCGATGCCGGGAATCGAACCCGGGTCTCCTGGGTGAAAGCCAGATATCCTAACCGCTGGACGACATCGGACTGATGTGTCTTTATAACAAAAGCGTTATTATTTATACGTTTTATCATCATAGAATAAATTCCTCATTCATACTATAAGTATAACAGTACTAGTATTATTAGATGTGGAAGGGGTAGTATATGTGAGATTTTAGCTTCGTAATAAAAACTTTCACATGTCTACGTTTTTTTTAATCATATGTCTACGTTTTAATAATTTACTTTTGTTTGTTTTTTATTATACTAAAGCTCAACCTACAAATGAAATGCACTCTCCAGCTCATGAAGAATTCACATCCAATTAATTTTATTTTTAAATTTTTAAAAGATTGAATATACTATTTTCCAATCCAAAATTTGTCTATTTGTTAGTTAACTTTTTAAGGGTACTCGTGAGTATTTTTGTTGAAAAAAATATATATAATTAGCTATACAATTCCATGCAAATTAACCATTACTACTAATATAATAGATCATAACATTGTTAACAAACAAAGGGTGGATTGAGTTGGAAAAAATATTTTTTTGAATCGATCAAATTGTATAAATATAAATTTGATTAAAATATTGTGAAACAATCAGACTCGTACGTTCTTGTAAGTTCGCACGAGTCGCGCAATGTTATATGATTTGAGTAAATAATATTTTATTTAATAGAAATAAAATATTTTAGTTAATAAAAGAAAATATAATTATTAAATGAGTGTATTTATTTAAATTTTAACAAATTTATATATTTGTAGTAGGACATTTGATATAAAATATATTTAAATATAAATGTAAACTGAAAAAAATTATTTAATTAAAAAATAAATAGTGATCAAATAAATTCAATTGTATTAAATAATCATAGAGACCCATGAGATTGGAGAAAGAAAAAAAATTATTACGTTTGATAAATAGAAGTGCGGTGGCGACTCTATCTTGTATGCTTTGCTTTTGATTTAGTCAATAAATCTAAAGGTAATGAATACACCGCTACAGAAAAGTGGCGACTCCACTGGGGAGGAATTCTTTCTTGGTGGGTTTGCCTACTTTTCACACTTGTTGTATTATATTTGTTTATGACATATTTTTGGTGCAATTTGGGATTACTGTATTGATTGTAATGATTGAATTGCTTGATATATCAATTGCTTGCATTGCTTTGGTGATCTCTGTGAGATCAGTTCTATACCCGAACTCGAGTGTACCTTAGGATAGAAGAATGGTATAGTCTCGTCGACTTGTGTGTTGTTATTCCTTAGCAACTTGACTTGCGAGTCCATTCACTTGGTGGAGGTCATGTTGGATTAATGATGTCACACAAGTCATTTGTGGTTAAGCATTATTCTTTCAATATGTGCCATAGAAACCAAGGACCTTAGTTTACCAAGCCCATCTTGGCCTATTTTTAGGACGTAGTGCGGAAGTCATTCAAATGTCAGATTTGATGCGATTGTTACGCGATACTACACTCATAAGAGTCTCTCTTGAGAATATTTTTGGAATACGAGTATTCGTTCCTCCGATAATATTCGAAAGATGGGATGATGACTATGGGAACCTCTTGTAGAACATGTTCGGCAGGTTTAAACCATAGTACACTCCCTTTGGGTGGTTCTTAACCGAGACTCCATGCTCGTGACTCGCAACAAACCCGTGATTCATGGTTGATTTGTTCACACCTTTTTAATATCAATGGAACTTGGGTGTTGATAAGGTGTAAACCATAATCCACCAAAATGGATGATTGATATTAAGGATGGTTGAATCGTTCATATATCGTTAATATCAATGGAACTTGGGTGTTAATAAGGTGTAAACCATAATCCACCAAAATGGATGATTGATATTAAGGATAATATGAGCCATCCCATGACCTTTGTCTGGTGTGCTTTGCTTGATCCTTGAGTGTGATTGTTGCATTCATGCATTCATGCATTCATCTGCATCCATATCATCAGATAAAAAGAAAATTTTCAAGGAACTTAAGGGGTTTATTTGCAAAATTTTCAGATATGGAAAGACTAAAAAGGCATACAAAGAAGTACAGCTTCAGACAACCCGATCTGAAAGAGTTAAGGAATCTGACATCCTATGTACTAGATCCCTTGGGTTTCAAAGCTCGTTTTGGGAAGCTTTTGCCTCTTCTGACTACTCAGGTTGACGAAGGGTTGATGGGTACTTTGGTGCAGTTTTATGATCCTCTGTATCACTGCTTCACTTTTCCAGACTTTCAGCTATTGCCTACCCTTGAGGAGTATGCTCATCTTGTGGGAATTCCTATTCTGGATCAGGTGCCGTTCAGTGGCTTGAAGAGTATCTCTACTTCTCAAGAGATAGCAGACTTGTTTCACATAGATGAATCCTTAGTTAAAGCTCATATGACTACCAAAGGTGGAATTCAAGGTCTCCCTTCTGAGTTCCTCATCGCTCAAGCTACCGTTTAAGGGAAGGCCATGAGTGAGGATGCCTTTGAGGCCATATTTGTACTTCTCATCTATGGATTGGTATTGTTTCCCAACATCGACAAATTTGTGGATGCGAACGCTATTAGGATCTTCTTTGTTCTTAATCCCGTTCCTACTCTGTTGGGTGATACCTATGTCTCTTTGCATCTGAGGAATGCAAAGAGTGGTGGCGCTATTGTGTGCTGTTTGCCTCTGTTGTATAAGTGGTTTATTTCTCACTTACCTCAGACGGTCGCTTTCAAGGAGAACAAGGGATGTCTACGGTGGTCTACGAGACTTATGTCTCTCACTAATGACGATATCTCTTGGTATGATCGTGTATATGATGGTGTCCAGATCATTGACTCTTGTGGTGAATTCTCCAATGTGCCTCTTCTTGGTACATGTGGTGGGATTAGCTACAACCCTATCTTAGCACGTCGTCAGCTTGGGTTCCCCCTAAAGGATAAACCTAATAACATTCTGTTAGAAGGTGTGTTCTTTCAGGAGGGTAAAGATCCCCAAGGCTTGAAGAGCCAGGATGGTTCGCGCTTGGCGTAAGATTCACAAGAAGGGTAGAAGTGAGTTGGGTCCGAAGAACTGCATAGCTTTGGAGCCGTATACTACTTGGGTAAGGAAGAGAGCTTCTGAGTATCTCATGCCTTACGATTATCCGAGACCTACACCTTTGGTTGTGGCTGGGCCTTCAACCCTCCCTAACCAAGGCGTAGAGGAGTTGAGAGATGAAGACCTTTCACGTGCCTGGATCCGTGAAAGAGAAGAGTTGCTTCAACAGCTTAAGGAGAAGGATGCTCTGATCGAGTTCCTCGAGCATCAGGTCATTGATGATCCTGACGATGCATGGACTTCTCTACTTCCTCAGTCTTCCAAGTTCTGGAAAAGAAGGTATGACAGACTCGCCAAAGAGAAAGCGGATATGGAAGCAGCATATGAGAGAGAGGTTAAGAGGCTTCGTGCAGCTTATCTTCCGGCATCCCGAGATTCTAGGGATCCATAGGATGTTTATTTTCCTTTTCTCTTGTAATGATTGACAATGCTGTACTTCTTTCCCAAATATATTTGATGAGATATTTTCCATATGCGAATCAAATGCTTAATATTCAAAATTTGCAAATAATACCCTAAAAGTTCCGTCGAAAATAAAAACAAATCACGTGCACGAGCATTGCATGCATCATTTGCATAAGCAGGTGTTGTTCTCAGCCTCCTGTCCTGTGATCCGACTCTGTGCTCTTCATTTATTTTGAAGACAAGCTGACTCATCGGTACTACACCAGAGCCAACTCTTCCAGATTGATGGATCATCTTGAGCAAGAGAACCGTGAGCTCAAAGAGGAAGTCGCCAGACTGAGTGCTTTGATGGAATCTTTCCTGGTCGCTCAGAATCAGTCGTCTCCAACACCTGCAACTCCTCCCCAGAGGACAGTCATTTCTGAGATTGTCTCCTCTACAGTGCCTGCTGCCAGTGCCCACTTCGTGCCAACAGCCATGCCGTCCGGGTTTCCGTGGGGGATGCCTCCTGGTTTTATACCTGATATTCCTGCGCCAACCTTTGCTTCCATGCCGACATCTAGCCCGGTCCTTGCAATGCCTCCTCCTGTCGTGCATACCATTCCTAGGGTAGACGATACCATCTATCATTCTGAGCCGTCTGAGGGCCCAGATTTTCATGAGAAGATGGATGCGATGAATGACCAATTTCTTGAGCTGCGCAAGGAATTAAAGAATCTTCGAGGAAAGGACCTCTTCGGCAAATCTGCTGCTGAACTTTGTTTAGTTCCCGGTGTGAAAATTCCTGTGAAATTCAAGGTCCCAGACTTTGAGAAGTATAAGGGGAACACCTGCCCGCTCAGCCACCTGGTTATGTATGCCAGGAAAATTTCTACTCAAACGGATAATGATCAGCTACTCATTCATTATTTCCAGGACAATTTGTCCGGTGCTGCACTGCGATGGTATATGAGTTTGGACAGTGCAAACATCCGCTCCTTCAACGATCTTGGCGAGGCCTTCGTCAAGCAGTACAAATACAACATGGATATGGCTCCCGATCGGGATCAACTCAGGGCCATGTCCCAGAAGGACAAAGAGACATTTAAAGAGTACGCCCAGAGGTGGCGAGAGTTGGTATCTCAGATTGTGCCTCCGTTGGAAGAGAAGGAAATGACCAAGATCTTTCTGAAGACCTTGAGTTCATTTTATTATGAGCGGATGATTGCTAGCGCTCCTTCTGAGTTCACCGAGATGGTGAACATGGGGATGCGACTAGAGGAAGGAGTCCGTGAAGGACGTCTGACCAAAGATGAAGGCTCTTCTAGAAAACAATATGGGGCGTTTGCGAAGAAGAAAGATGGAGAGGCACATGAAGTGCAATCCCATGTCAAACCCAGAAGACCCTCCGTGAGGAGGAAGCCTGTGCGTTCAGCCAGCAACCAGCACTAGGTGGCTCATATAGCACCTGTCTTCAGAGACAACAATCAGCAATATCATCATCAGCAACACAATAATCAACAACCATCTCAACAGTATCAACAACAACATCGTCCTCAACAGCAGGCCTACCAGCCTCGCAATAGTAATCAAGCTAGTACGAGTTATAAAAGGAAGAAGATCACTTTCGATCCGATTCCTGTATCATATGCAGAGCTGTATCCCTCTTTGATAGAGCGGAAACTGATTACTCCCAGAGACCCGCCAGCTATACCGGTCAACCCTTAGTGGTGGTATAAGCCTGATTTGCACTGTGTCTATCATTCGGGTGCTTCCGGTCATGATGTGGAGAACTGCTTTCAGCTGAAGACTAAGGTTCAAGACCTTATGAGATGCGGCATTCTGAGCTTTGAGGACACAGGTCCTAATGTTAAGAAGAACCCACTGCCCGAGCATGGGAAGTCAGTTAACATGGTCCAGGGCTGCCCTGGAAATTACAAAGTCAAATATGTCAGCCATATTCGACAGTCATTGGTCGAGTTGCATCGTTTGCTGTGTGATTACAGTCACCTGGAGCACGACCATGACAAATGCCGTATCTGCTCTGTTAATCGTCTGGGCTGTCGCCAAGTGCGGAAAGATCTTTAGGAATTGCTGGATGATGGGACCATTGAGATCCTTCAAAACAGAAATGTTGATGAAGATGAGCCATAGGTTAATGTGATTTCTCCGGTGTTCAGGATCCCTGAGCCTGTTGTCATTCGATATGATGGTAGCAAGCAGAAGGTTTCTCCTACCCTGATCATCAAACCTGCCGGTCCGGTGCCTTATTCTTCCGACAAAGCAATCCCATTCCGATACAATGCTGTTGCTGTTGAAGATGGGAAAGAAGTGCCCTTGCCTTCTCCTTTTGTTGTGAACATTGCTGATGTCAGCGGGTTGACCCGTAGTGGTCATGTGTTTTCTGCACCCCCGAAGCCTCAGGCTGTTGCTGACTTTGTTGAGCGTCCGGTTGGGAATGCTGTGAATTCTCCGAACCCGACACGTGTTGTTAAACCCTCCTCCGTACAAAAGACTCCTGCTTCTGTTGGCCCAAGTGGCAATTCGAAAGAAGACTGTGATGAGATGCTGAGGCTCATCAAGAAGAGTGAGTACAATGTTGTAGACCAGCTTCTACAAACACCATCCAAGATCTCCGTGTTATCGTTGCTCCTGAATTCAGAACCGCACAGAGAGGCTTTGCAGAAAGTCTTGGATGTAGCTTATGTTGATCACGACGTCATTATAGAACAGTTTGACAGTATTGTTGCAAATATTATTGCTTGCAACACTTTGAGTTTCTGTGACTCTGATCTCCCTGAGGAGGGAAGAGTGTAACACCCCGATATTAATAAAATAATTATTTAAATTGAGTTAATAATATATTTATTAATTTAATTAAATAATTGGAAATTTTATTATTATTATTATTGGATTATTATTATTATTGGAAAATATATATAAGTTGGAAATAAGGAAAAGAGCCCATTTGGAGTAAAAAGAGTTTTTACGTGAAGCAGAGAAGCGATCGTGAAAGAGGAAAAGGGCAAAGAGGCAGAGCAAGAGGAAGAAGGTTGGAGAAGAGAAAGCTTGAAGCTCAAAGATTTGCCGGATTAATCAGGTAAGGGGGGTTTATCGTCGTTTAATGGGTATTATGGGTTAGCATGTAATGGGTAGTGATAAACCGTTGAATTGACCCTAATTGGGATTTGTTGAATGCTGAAAATTGTGATGGATATGTTGTGTAAAAACTGAAATTTGAACCTGTAATTGAGTGTGTTGTAATTTCCCTAACGTATATCTTTTTACGGAATTGGAATCGGAGGTCCGGAAGTCCTCCAACGGCGGAAAATGCGGGGAATTCTGCATTCTGCCTTGTGTTAGCGCAGGAACAGCCTCTGTCTTGCGTTAACCGGTTAACCCAGGGTGTTAACCGGTTAACACTGTGTTGAACTGTGAAATTATTGCTGTTTTGTCTGCGTTAACCGGTTAACCCAGGGTGTTAACCGGTTAACACTGTTGTGATTGCTGAGAGATTGCTGTTTGTGCTGCGTTAACCGGTTAACCCAGGGCGTTAACCGGTTAACGCTGTTAAGTTTTAGGACAGGAGGCGTGTTGTGCTGCGTTAACCGGTTAACCCAGGGCGTTAACCGGTTAACACTGTTGCAGAGTGGAAAATTGGGGTTTTAAATGTTGTGTGCCTATTTGAGGGTTGGCCTATGTTGGCCTATGATGTAACAGGGATTAATTCCCGCTGTTTGAGCAGTATAGGTATTAGTAGAGTGTGCTAATACTGTGTTCAATTATTTGACATGATATGATGTTTTGATACATGTGTTGGTGATGTTTGATGGTATGCATAATGTTGTGAATGTACATGTTATGTATGCAATTGTAATTGGACTGTTGTATGGCTTAGAGTGTGAGCATATGTCCATTGTGGATTTTGTTGTTGATGTTGCATTGCTAGATGATTAGCTTGCATAGCATAGCCTTCGGGGCTGTAGCTAATTCCCATGGTGAGGAATTAGTGAGTGAATCATTGTGGATTTGTTGTTGATGTTTGCATGCTAGATGATTAGTGTGCATAGCATAGCCTTCGGGGCTGTAGCTAATTCCCATGGTGAGGAATTAGTGAGTGAGTCATTAGATCTCAAATGAGTGGGACTAGTGAGCTTAGTAGCCGTATCTGGATTTGATCGGTGAGCTTGAACTAGATGTTCAAGAATAGTCGGTACCGCATGTGTGGAGTCTCATTGCATAATGTATGTATGGCGTATAATATGAATGGATGTATTCCAATATTATACGTGTGTTTGTGTTATTATGGAGTATGATTTGAGATTATACTTGTGTTTTATGTTGGTGTTGAGTATGATGTTGAGCTGATGTGCTGTTACTGATCGTATGTTGTGATTAGGGTGATTAATGTGTCAAATTACTTAACATGACATGAGATTTTATAATGCTTATTATATCGATGGAGGAACTCACCCTTACAACTATTTTTCAGGTAACGAGAAATGAGTTGAGTAGAAGCGAATGCTTGGAGACTAGTGTAGTCTCCTTAGTGGGTCATGCTCTGATAGATGTAACATCGGGAGGGAACCTTTTTATTATGTTGTTAATGATTGTTGAACCAGTTTACATGTAGTATGTTACATGTTTTGATTGATTTGATTTATATCCGCTGCGATTTATGCAAATGTTTAATTGATTAAATAAAGAGCATGACAGTTATTTTGGAACATGGTGTGAATGATTGTGTGACACCCTTAACTGCATAATTACTCTGATGTATGTTGTTATTTTTTTTAAATATTTGGGGTATTTTAGAAGGGTGTTACATTAGTGGTATCAGAGCATAGTCGGTCGAGTCGAGTCGTAATTATTCTGTTTCCCCTGTACGGTATAGGTGTTGTGTAACCCTATCAGTACTCATTGTTTTAGTTTGTTTGGGTTTTCAGAATAGAGATGGCTGGAAGAGGTAGAGATGATGCTGCGATTGCTGAGGCTCTGGGTATGCTAGCTGGAGTACTTGGAGAGAATCCGAATGTGGTGGGAATGGGAGCTGCTCGTCAACTGAGTGAGTTCCAGAAGAACAATCCTCCAATGTTCAAGGGAGCATACGATCCAGATGGCGCTCAGAAGTGGTTGAAGGAGATAGAGAGAATCTTCCGAGTGACTGAGTGTGTCGATAATCAGAAGGTCAGGTTCGGTACGCATATGTTGTCAGAAGAAGCAGATGATTGGTGGGTTGCTACCCGCACTGAGTTGGAAACTGCTGGGAATGCTGAAGTCACTTGGGCTGTGTTCAGAGAGAGATTCCTGAGGAAGTACTTTCCAGAAGATGTCAGAGGAAAGAAAGAGATAGAGTTCTTAGAGTTGAAGCAGGGTAACAAGTCTGTTACTGAGTATGCTGTTAAGTTCACAGAGCTGTCGAAGTATTACACTCCCTATAATGAGGCTGCTGGAGAATTTTCGAAATGTGTGAAGTTTGAGAACGGGTTACGTCCCGAGATCAAGCAGGCTATTGGATACCAACGAATCAGAGTGTTTTCTGACTTGGTTGACTATTGCAGGATTTTTGAACAGGATTCCAAAGCCAGAGCAGAGAGCTATCAACAGAGAGTTGATAGGAAAGGCAAGAATCAGAATGATCGTGGAAAACCGTATGCAGTTGGCAAAGGTTTCCAGAAGCAGAGTGGGATGAAGAGGCCTAGTGGGGGAGACTCTAGTGCCCCTGTTAAGTGTTATAGATGTGGTCGGGCTGGACATCGTGTCCATGAGTGTACCAGTGCTGAGATGAAGTGTTTCAAGTGCGGAAAAGGTGGTCATTTGGCTGCAGAGTGTCGGTTGAAGACTGTAACTTGTTTCAACTGTGGAGAGTTGGGTCATATCAGTCCACAGTGTCCTAAGCCGAAGAGAGAGAATCAGTCAGGAGGCAAGGTCTTTGCTTTATCGGGTTCTGAGACTTCTGCAGATGATCGTTTGATCCGAGGTACGTGTTATATTAATGGCTTTCCTCTTGTAGCTATTATTGACACCGGTGCTACTCATTCCTTTATATCTTTGGATTGTGCTGTGAAACTTAAGTTAGAGATATCTGAGATGTATGGTAGTATGGTGATTGATACTCCTGCAAAGGGTTCAGTGACTACTACTTCAGTTTGCTTGAGCTGTCCTTTGAGTATTTTTGGTAGAGATTTTGGGATAGACCTTGTGTGTCTTCCACTAGTGCAGATTGACGTTATCTTGGGTATGAACTGGTTGGTGTTTAACTGAGTTTCTATCAACTGTTTTGATAAGACTGTGATATTTCCTGAGATTGAAGGAGGAAAGAGTTTGTTTCTATCAGCCATGCAGGTGAATGAAGAAGTAGTAGATGGGGCAGAGCTGTTTATGCTGTTAGCAACTTTGGAGGCTAAAGATAAACTGGCGATTTGTGATCTAGCCGTGGTGTGTGATTTTCCTGATGTGTTTCCAGAAGAAGTGAATGAATTACCGCCAGAGCGTGAAGTTGAGTTCTCGATTGATTTGGTACCTGGTACTAGACCGATATCGATGGCTCCGTATCGTATGTCTGCTGTTGAGTTGGCGGAATTGAAGAGTCAGCTGGAAGATCTGTTGGATAAGAAATTTATTCGTCCGCGTGTGTCACCGTGGGGTGCACCAGTGTTGTTGGTTAAGAAGAAAGAAGGTACTATGAGGTTGTGTGTGGACTACAGGCAACTGAATAAAGTGACGATCAAGAATCGGTATCCTTTGCCGAGGATTGATGATTTGATGGATCAGTTGGTTGGTGCGAGTGTGTTCAGCAAGATAGATTGAGATCTGGGTATCATCAGATACGTGTGAAAACTGAGGATATTCAGAAGACTGCTTTCAGAACAAGGTATGGACATTATGAGTATTCTGTAATGCCTTTTGGTGTGACTAATGCGCCTGGAGTATTTATGGAGTATATGAATAGGATTTTCCATCCGTACCTAGATAAGTTTGTGGTGGTGTTTATTGATGACATTTTGGTGTATTCGAAATCTGAAGAAGAGCATGCTGAGCATTTGAGAGTGGTTTTAGAAGTCCTACGAGAAAAGAAGTTATTTGCTAAACTATCCAAGTGTGAATTTTGGTTAGAAGAGGTTAGTTTTCTTGGTCATGTGATTTCAAGAGGTGGTGTTGCTGTTGATCCTTCTAAGATAGAAGCGGTGTCTAAGTGGGAAGCTCCGAAGTCTGTTGCTGAGATTCGAAGTTTCCTTGGATTGGCGGGTTATTATAGGAAGTTCATTGAGGGATTTTCTAAGTTGGCGTTACCGTTGACGATGTTGACTAGAAAGGGGCAAGCATTTGTTTGGGACTCAAAATGTGAAGAAGGTTTCCAAGAGTTAAAGAGAAGGTTGACTACTGCTCCTATTCTGATATTACCGAGTCCGTCGGAATCATTTGAAGTTTACTGTGATGCTTCATTGTTGGGTTTAGGTGGTGTGTTGATGCAGAATAAGCAGGTTATAGCTTATGCTTCGAGACAACTGAGGGTTCATGAGAGGAACTATCCGACACACGATTTAGAGTTGGCAGCTGTGGTATTTGTTCTGAAGTTGTGGAGGCATTACTTGTACGGGTCGAGATTTGAGGTTTTCAGTGACCATAAAAGTTTAAAGTATTTGTTCGATCAGAAAGAACTGAATATGAGACAGAGGAGATGGTTAGAATTTCTGAAGGATTATGACTTTGGTTTGAATTACCATCCGGGTAAAGCAAATGTAGTGGCTGATGCGTTGAGTCGGAAATCATTGCATATGTCTATGTTAATGGTTAAGGAATTGGATTTAATTGAGCAGTTTAGAGACTTGAGTTTGGTGTGTGAAAGTACTCACAATAGTGTTAAATTGGGAATGTTGAAGTTAACAAGTGGTATTCTGGATGAGATCAGAGAGGGCCAGAAATCCGATGTGTTTTTGGTTGATAAGTTGACTTTAGTGAATCAAGGCCAAGGTGGTGAATTCAGAGTTGATGAGAATGGTGTTTTGAAATTTGGTAATCGGGTGTGTATTCCGGATGTTATCGAACTTAAGAAGAGTATTCTTGAAGAAGGACATCGTAGTGGCCTGAGTATTCATCCTGGAGCTACGAAGATGTATCATGATTTGAAAAAGTTATTTTGGTGGCAGGGAATGAAGAAAGAAATTGCGAGTTTTGTTTATTCCTGTTTGACTTGTCAGAAGTCAAAGATTGAGCATCAGAAGCCGTCTGGGCTAATGCAACCGTTGGCTATTCCAGAGTGGAAGTGGGATAGTATCAGTATGGATTTTGTTTCTGGTTTGCCGAGGACAAATAAGAATTTTGAAGCCATTTGGGTGATTGTTGACAGGTTGACAAAATCGGCTCATTTCATTCCGATCAGAATGGATTATCCGTTAGAGAGATTAGCTGAGTTGTATATTGAGAAGGTTGTAAGTTTGCATGGTATTCCGTCGAGTATTGTTTCGGACAGAGATCCTAGATTTACATCGAAGTTCTGGGAAGGTTTGCAGAGGGCTTTGGGAACTAAGCTGAGATTGAGTTCTGCATATCATCCGCAGACTGATGGTCAGACTGAGAGGACGATTCAGTCACTGGAGGATCTTTTGAGGGCTTGTGTTTTGGAAAAAGGAGGTACTTGGGATTGTTATTTGCCTTTGATTGAGTTTACCTACAACAATAGTTTTCATTCGAGCATTGGTATGGCACCGTTTGAAGCTTTGTATGGTAGGAGATGTCGGACACCTTTATGTTGGTATGAGTCCGGTGAGAGTGCTGTGGTTGGACCGGAGATTGTTCAACAAACTACGGAAAAGATTAAGATGATTCAGGAGAAGATGAGAATTGCTCAGAGTCGTCAGAAGAGTTATCATGACAAGAGGAGGAAGTCACTTGAGTTCCAAGAGGGAGATCATGTGTTTCTTCGTGTCACTCCGATAACTGGTGTTGGTCGAGCTTTGAAGTCGAAGAAGTTGACACCTCGATTTATTGGTCCTTATCAGATTTTGGAGAGGATAGGGGAAGTAGCCTATCGTATCGCTTTACCGCCGTCGCTGGCGAATTTGCATGAGGTTTTTCATGTGTCTCAGTTGAGGAGGTACATTCATGATCCGTCGCATGTAGTCCAAGTAGATGATGTACAGGTGAGAGATAACCTGACTGTTGAAACATCACCTATGAGGATCGAGGATCGAGAGTTGAAGCAGTTGCGAGGTAAAGAGATTGCCTTGGTGAAGGTAGCTTGGGGAGGACCAGCAGGTGGCAATGTGACTTGGGAACTGGAGAGTCAGATGAAGGAGTCTTATCCGGAGTTATTCGCTTGAGGTATGTTTTCGAGGACGAAAACTCTTTTAGTGGGGGAGAGTTGTAACACCCCGATATTAATAAAATAATTATTTAAATTGAGTTAATAATATATTTATTAATTTAATTAAATAATTGGAAATTTTATTATTATTATTATTGGATTATTATTATTATTGGAAAATATATATAAGTTGGAAATAAGGAAAAGAGCCCATTTGGAGTAAAAAGAGTTTTTACGTGAAGCAGAGAAGCGATCGTGAAAGAGGAAAAGGGCAAAGAGGCAGAGCAAGAGGAAGAAGGTTGGAGAAGAGAAAGCTTGAAGCTCAAAGATTTGCCGGATTAATCAGGTAAGGGGGGTTTATCGTCGTTTAATGGGTATTATGGGTTAGCATGTAATGGGTAGTGATAAACCGTTGAATTGACCCTAATTGGGATTTGTTGAATGCTGAAAATTGTGATGGATATGTTGTGTAAAAACTGAAATTTGAACCTGTAATTGAGTGTGTTGTAATTTCCCTAACGTATAGCTTTTTACGGAATTGGAATCGGAGGTCCGGAAGTCCTCCAACGGCGGAAAATGCGGGGAATTCTGCATTCTGCCTTGTGTTAGCGCAGGAACAACCTCTGTCTTGCGTTAACCGGTTAACCCAGGGTGTTAACCGGTTAACACTGTGTTGAACTGTGAAATTATTGCTGTTTTGTCTGCGTTAACCGGTTAACCCAGGGTGTTAACCGGTTAACACTGTTGTGATTGCTGAGAGATTGCTGTTTGTGCTGCGTTAACCGGTTAACCCAGGGCGTTAACCGGTTAACGCTGTTAAGTTTTAGGACAGGAGGCGTGTTGTGCTGCGTTAACCGGTTAACCCAGGGCGTTAACCGGTTAACACTGTTGCAGAGTGGAAAATTGGGGTTTTAAATGTTGTGTGCCTATTTGAGGGTTGACCTATGTTGGCCTATGATGTAACAGGGATTAATTCCCGCTGTTTGAGCAGTATAGGTATTAGTAGAGTGTGCTAATACTGTGTTCAATTATTTGACATGATATGATGTTTTGATACATGTGTTGGTGATGTTTGATGGTATGCATAATGTTGTGAATGTACATGTTATGTATGCAATTGTAATTGGACTGTTGTATGGCTTAGAGTGTGAGCATATGTCCATTGTGGATTTTGTTGTTGATGTTGCATTGCTAGATGATTAGCTTGCATAGCATAGCCTTCGGGGCTGTAGCTAATTCCCATGGTGAGGAATTAGTGAGTGAATCATTGTGGATTTGTTGTTGATGTTTGCATGCTAGATGATTAGTGTGCATAGCATAGCCTTCGGGGCTGTAGCTAATTCCCATGGTGAGGAATTAGTGAGTGAGTCATTAGATCTCAAATGAGTGGGACTAGTGAGCTTAGTAGCCGTATCTGGATTTGATCGGTGAGCTTGAACTAGATGTTCAAGAATAGTCGGTACCGCATGTGTGGAGTCTCATTGCATAATGTATGTATGGCGTATAATATGAATGGATGTATTCCAATATTATACGTGTGTTTGTGTTATTATGGAGTATGATTTGAGATTATACTTGTGTTTTATGTTGGTGTTGAGTATGATGTTGAGCTGATGTGCTGTTACTGATCGTATGTTGTGATTAGGGTGATTAATGTGTCAAATTACTTAACATGACATGAGATTTTATAATGCTTATTATATCGATGGAGGAACTCACCCTTACAACTATTTTTCAGGTAACGAGAAATGAGTTGAGTAGAAGCGAATGCTTGGAGACTAGTGTAGTCTCCTTAGTGGGTCATGCTCTGATAGATGTAACATCGGGAGGGAACCTTTTTATTATGTTGTTAATGATTGTTGAACCAGTTTACATGTAGTATGTTACATGTTTTGATTGATTTGATTTATATCCGCTGCGATTTATGCAAATGTTTAATTGATTAAATAAAGAGCATGACAGTTATTTTGGAACATGGTGTGAATGATTGTGTGACACCCTTAACTGCATAATTACTCTGATGTATGTTGTTATTTTTTTTATTAAATATTTGGGGTATTTTAGAAGGGTGTTACATTAGTGGTATCAGAGCATAGTCGGTCGAGTCGAGTCGTAATTATTCTGTTTCCCCTGTACGGTATAGGTGTTGTGTAACCCTATCAGTACTCATTGTTTTAGTTTGTTTGGGTTTTCAGAATAGAGATGGCTGGAAGAGGTAGAGATGATGCTGCGATTGCTGAGGCTCTGGGTATGCTAGCTGGAGTACTTGGAGAGAATCCGAATGTGGTGGGAATGGGAGCTGCTCGTCAACTGAGTGAGTTCCAGAAGAACAATCCTCCAATGTTCAAGGGAGCATACGATCCAGATGGCGCTCAGAAGTGGTTGAAGGAGATAGAGAGAATCTTCCGAGTGACTGAGTGTGTCGATAATCAGAAGGTCAGGTTCGGTACGCATATGTTGTCAGAAGAAGCAGATGATTGGTGGGTTGCTACCCGCACTGAGTTGGAAACTGCTGGGAATGCTGAAGTCACTTGGGCTGTGTTCAGAGAGAGATTCCTGAGGAAGTACTTTCCAGAAGATGTCAGAGGAAAGAAAGAGATAGAGTTCTTAGAGTTGAAGCAGGGTAACAAGTCTGTTACTGAGTATGCTGTTAAGTTCACAGAGCTGTCGAAGTATTACACTCCCTATAATGAGGCTGCTGGAGAATTTTCGAAATGTGTGAAGTTTGAGAACGGGTTACGTCCCGAGATCAAGCAGGCTATTGGATACCAACGAATCAGAGTGTTTTCTGACTTGGTTGACTATTGCAGGATTTTTGAACAGGATTCCAAAGCCAGAGCAGAGAGCTATCAACAGAGAGTTGATAGGAAAGGCAAGAATCAGAATGATCGTGGAAAACCGTATGCAGTTGGCAAAGGTTTCCAGAAGCAGAGTGGGATGAAGAGGCCTAGTGGGGGAGACTCTAGTGCCCCTGTTAAGTGTTATAGATGTGGTCGGGCTGGACATCGTGTCCATGAGTGTACCAGTGCTGAGATGAAGTGTTTCAAGTGCGGAAAAGGTGGTCATTTGGCTGCAGAGTGTCGGTTGAAGACTGTAACTTGTTTCAACTGTGGAGAGTTGGGTCATATCAGTCCACAGTGTCCTAAGCCGAAGAGAGAGAATCAGTCAGGAGGCAAGGTCTTTGCTTTATCGGGTTCTGAGACTTCTGCAGATGATCGTTTGATCCGAGGTACGTGTTATATTAATGGCTTTCCTCTTGTAGCTATTATTGACACCGGTGCTACTCATTCCTTTATATCTTTGGATTGTGCTGTGAAACTTAAGTTAGAGATATCTGAGATGTATGGTAGTATGGTGATTGATACTCCTGCAAAGGGTTCAGTGACTACTACTTCAGTTTGCTTGAGCTGTCCTTTGAGTATTTTTGGTAGAGATTTTGGGATAGACCTTGTGTGTCTTCCACTAGTGCAGATTGACGTTATCTTGGGTATGAACTGGTTGGTGTTTAACTGAGTTTCTATCAACTGTTTTGATAAGACTGTGATATTTCCTGAGATTGAAGGAGGAAAGAGTTTGTTTCTATCAGCCAGGCAGGTGAATGAAGAAGTAGTAGATGGGGCAGAGCTGTTTATGCTGTTAGCAACTTTGGAGGCTAAAGATAAACTGGCGATTTGTGATCTAGCCGTGGTGTGTGATTTTCCTGATGTGTTTCCAGAAGAAGTGAATGAATTACCGCCAGAGCGTGAAGTTGAGTTCTCGATTGATTTGGTACCTGGTACTAGACCGATATCGATGGCTCCGTATCGTATGTCTGCTGTTGAGTTGGCGGAATTGAAGAGTCAGCTGGAAGATCTGTTGGATAAGAAATTTATTCGTCCGCGTGTGTCACCGTGGGGTGCACCAGTGTTGTTGGTTAAGAAGAAAGAAGGTACTATGAGGTTGTGTGTGGACTACAGGCAACTGAATAAAGTGACGATCAAGAATCGGTATCCTTTGCCGAGGATTGATGATTTGATGGATCAGTTGGTTGGTGCGAGTGTGTTCAGCAAGATAGATTGAGATCTGGGTATCATCAGATACGTGTGAAAACTGAGGATATTCAGAAGACTGCTTTCAGAACAAGGTATGGACATTATGAGTATTCTGTAATGCCTTTTGGTGTGACTAATGCGCCTGGAGTATTTATGGAGTATATGAATAGGATTTTCCATCCGTACCTAGATAAGTTTGTGGTGGTGTTTATTGATGACATTTTGGTGTATTCGAAATCTGAAGAAGAGCATGCTGAGCATTTGAGAGTGGTTTTAGAAGTCCTACGAGAAAAGAAGTTATTTGCTAAACTATCCAAGTGTGAATTTTGGTTAGAAGAGGTTAGTTTTCTTGGTCATGTGATTTCAAGAGGTGGTGTTGCTGTTGATCCTTCTAAGATAGAAGCGGTGTCTAAGTGGGAAGCTCCGAAGTCTGTTGCTGAGATTCGAAGTTTCCTTGGATTGGCGGGTTATTATAGGAAGTTCATTGAGGGATTTTCTAAGTTGGCGTTACCGTTGACGATGTTGACTAGAAAGGGGCAAGCATTTGTTTGGGACTCAAAATGTGAAGAAGGTTTCCAAGAGTTAAAGAGAAGGTTGACTACTGCTCCTATTCTGATATTACCGAGTCCGTCGGAATCATTTGAAGTTTACTGTGATGCTTCATTGTTGGGTTTAGGTGGTGTGTTGATGCAGAATAAGCAGGTTATAGCTTATGCTTCGAGACAACTGAGGGTTCATGAGAGGAACTATCCGACACACGATTTAGAGTTGGCAGCTGTGGTATTTGTTCTAAAGTTGTGGAGGCATTACTTGTACGGGTCGAGATTTGAGGTTTTCAGTGACCATAAAAGTTTAAAGTATTTGTTCGATCAGAAAGAACTGAATATGAGACAGAGGAGATGGTTAGAATTTCTGAAGGATTATGACTTTGGTTTGAATTACCATCCGGGTAAAGCAAATGTAGTGGCTGATGCGTTGAGTCGGAAATCATTGCATATGTCTATGTTAATGGTTAAGGAATTGGATTTAATTGAGCAGTTTAGAGACTTGAGTTTGGTGTGTGAAAGTACTCACAATAGTGTTAAATTGGGAATGTTGAAGTTAACAAGTGGTATTCTGGATGAGATCAGAGAGGGCCAGAAATCCGATGTGTTTTTGGTTGATAAGTTGACTTTAGTGAATCAAGGCCAAGGTGGTGAATTCAGAGTTGATGAGAATGGTGTTTTGAAATTTGGTAATCGGGTGTGTATTCCGGATGTTATCGAACTTAAGAAGAGTATTCTTGAAGAAGGAGTATGATGTTGATTGAGTATGATGTTGAGCTGATGTGCTGTTACTGATCGTATGTTGTGATTAGGGTGATTAATGTGTCAAATTACTTAACATGACATGAGATTTTATAATGCTTATTATATCGATGGAGGAACTCACCCTTACAACTATTTTTCAGGTAACGAGAAATGAGTTGAGTAGAAGCGAATGCTTGGAGACTAGTGTAGTCTCCTTAGTGGGTCATGCTCTGATAGATGTAACATCGGGAGGGAACCTTTTTATTATGTTGTTAATGATTGTTGAACCAGTTTACATGTAGTATGTTACATGTTTTGATTGATTTGATTTATATCCGCTGCGATTTATGCAAATGTTTAATTGATTAAATAAAGAGCATGACAGTTATTTTGGAACATGGTGTGAATGATTGTGTGACACCCTTAACTGCATAATTACTCTGATGTATGTTGTTATTTTTTTTATTAAATATTTGGGGTATTTTAGAAGGGTGTTACAAAGAGACCACAACCTGGCATTACACATTTCGATGAATTGCAAAGACGACGCCATGTCCAACGTGCTGGTGGACACTGGGTCATCCCTAAATGTATTGCCTAAATCCACTCTTTCGAGATTGTCATTTCAAGGGCCTCCCATGAGGAAGAGTGGAGTTGTTGTGAAAGCTTTTGATGGGTCGCGCAAGACTGTGATTGGGGAAGTTGATCTCCCAATCAAGATTGGACCAAGCGATTTCCAGATCACCTTTCAGGTTATGGATATCCACCCATCTTATAGCTGTCTCCTTGGTAGACCATGGATTCACGAGGCTGGCGCCGTGACGTCCACCCTACACCAGAAGCTGAAATTTGTTAAGAACAAGAAACTGGTTGTGGTAGGGGGAGAAAAGGCTCTCCTGGTTAGCCACTTATCTTCCTTCTCATACATTGATGCTGAGGATGAAGTTGGAACTCCTTTCCAAGCTTTATCTATAGCCGAGCCTGTTGAGAAGAGAACTCCTTCATTTGCTTCCTATCGAGATGCGAAACTGGCCATTGAATATGGTACAGTTGCTGGTCTAGGAAAAATGATCGAGCTTGAAGATAACAAGTCCCGGGCTGGCATTGGCTTTTCTTCTGGGGTCTTCAACAACAAAGGGCTGTTCAAGAGTGGAGGTTTCATCCATGCCGCTCAGAGCGAGGAAGCTGCTACTATTCTGGAAGAAGATGCAGAGGATACTGACAACTTTGTCATCCCTGGCGGGATCTGCCACAATTGGGTCGCTGTAGATGTTCCTACAGTCATTCATAGATTAAAGTAAAGCTTCACTTTGTTTAAAAACCCTTCTCCCATGCCAAAAGGAGAAGTGATGACATTGTTGGCAACATTTATACAATGATATTTCATTCAATAAATTCATGTTAAATGTTTGTTTTTCCTTTTGTTTTCACTTTTTGCTTTTTGCATGAAATTGGTGATCACAAAAAACCCTAAAAACAAGAATAAAAGCAATCTTTTCATCTGCATAATAATTGTCTTGTTTGATTTCTAAAAAGCTTTTATATTCAAAATCATTATGCAGGTTGATTCTTAAACCCATTGAACATAATGATCCAACGCCATCTTCCAATTTTGAATTCCCTGTATTCGAAGCAGAGGAAGATGATGTTGAAGGGATTCCTGACGAGATTTCCCGTCTGCTTGAGCACGAAAAGAAGATCATTCAGCCGCATCTTGAGAATCTGGAAACAGTCAACTTGGGGTCTGAAGATTGCGTTCGATCAGTGAAGATTGGGGCACTCCTTGAAGAGTCTGTCAAGAAGGGGTTGATCAGTTTGCTACGAGAATATTCCGATATCTACGCTTGGTCGTACGAAGACATGCCAGGTCTAGATACAAATATTGTGCAACATTTCCTGCCTTTGAAGCCTGAGTGCATGCCTGTGAAGCAGAAGCTCAGAAGAACTCATCCAGATATGACGGTAAAGATCAAAGAGGAAGTTCAGAAGCAAATTGATGCGGGGTTTCTGGTGACTTCTACATATCCTCAATGGGTGGCCAATATTGTGCCTGTGCCTAAAAAAGACGGAAAAGTCCGGATGTGTGTGGATTACCGTGATTTGAATAAAGCTAGTCCGAAGGATGATTTCCCTCTACCACACATTGACATGTTGGTAGATAATACAGCCAAATTCAAAGTCTTTTCGTTTATGGACGGATTTTCCGGATATAACCAAATCAAAATGGCACCCGAGGATATGGAGAAGACAACATTCATCACACCTTGGGGAACATTCTGTTATCGAGTGATGCCCTTCGGTTTGAAGAACGCCGGAGGCACGTATCAACATGCTATGACTACCTTGTTTCATGATATGATGCACAAGGAGATCGAAGTCTATGTCGATGACATGATTGCTGAGTCACGAACGGAAGTTGAACATGTAGGGAACTTGTTGAAGCTTTTTCAGCGTTTAAGGAAGTACAAGCTCCGTCTGAATCCGAACAAGTAGACATTTGGAGTCCGTTCTGGCAAGTTATTGGGCTTTATAGTCAGTGAGAGAGGTATTGAGGTTGATCCTGCAAAGGTCAAAGCAATACAAGAGATGCCTGCGCCCAAAACTGAGAAGCAAGTCCGAGGTTTTCTTGGCCGCTTGAATTATATTTCCAGATTTATATCCCACATGACTGCCACATGTGCGCCGATATTCAAGCTCCTCCGGAAAGATCAATCTCATGATTGGACCGAGGATTTCCAGAAAGCTTTCGATAGTATCAAAGAGTATCTGTCTGAACCTCCGATCTTGTCTCCGCCTGTAGAAGGAAGACCTTTGATCATGTATCTAACAGTTCTTGAAGACTCGATGGGTTGTGTACTCGGTCAGCAAGACGAATTCGGAAAGAAATAATCTGCTATCTACTACCTGAGTAAGAAGTTGACTGATTGTGAGTCTCGATACTCAATGCTTGAGAGGACATGCTGTGATTTGGCTTGGTCCGCTTAACGTTTACGCCAGTACATGATAAATCATACAACTTGGTTGATATCCAGAATGGATCCAATCAAGTATATCTTCGAGAAGCCTGCTTTAACCGGGAGGATTGCCCGTTGGCAGATGTTGTTGTCTGAGTATGATATCGAGTATCGAGCTTAGAAAGCTATCAAAGGTAGTATCTTGGCTGACCACTTGGCACATCAGCCGATTGAAGATCATCAGTCAGTTCAGTACGATTTCCCAGACGAGGAGATTCTGTATTTGAAAATGAAAGATTGTGACGAACCTACACTCGATGAAGGGCCAGAGCCTGGTTCCCGATGGAGTATGGTATTCCATGGCGCTGTAAATCAGTACGGAAATGCAATTGGGGCAGTAATCATTACTCCTCAGGGCACACATATTCCTTTTACAGCAAGGCTAACTTTCAAATGCACGAATAATATGGCTGAGTACGAAGCCTATATTATGGGATTAGAAGAGTGCATTGATCTAAGGATTAAGCATCTTGATGTTTACGGTGATTCGGCCCTCGTTGTCAATCAAATCAAGGGTGAATGGGAGATGAATCAACTTGGTCTCATTCCATACAGAGATTATGCAAGGAGGATTTCAACGTTCTTTACAGAAGTTGACTTTCATCATATTCCTCGAGAGGATAATCGAATGGCAGACGCTCTTGCTACGCTTGCCTCCATGATTGTGGTGAGGTATTGGAATGAAGTTCCCAATATCGTCGTGATGCGCTTGGATAGACCAACTCACGTGTTTGCAGTTGAAGAAGTACAAGATGACAAGCCTTGGTATTACGATATCAAGTGTTTCCTCCAGAACCAGGTCTACCCGCCTGGGGCATCTGTGAAAGACAGGAAAACTCTGAGAAGGTTGTCAGGCAGTTTCTACCTCAGCGGTGAAGTGCTTTACAAAAGAAATTTTGACATGGTTCTGCTCAGATGCGTGGATAGACACGAAGCAGACCTGTTGATGTTTGAGGTCCATGAGGGTTCATTTGGTACTCATTCCAATGGACATGCCATGGCTAGAAAGATGCTGAGAGCAGGCTACTATTGGCTGACAATGGAGTCTGACTGCTGCAAATATGTGAAGAAATGCCACAAGTGTCAGATTTATGCGGACAAGATTCATATTCCTCCGACACTTCTGAATGTGATTTCATCACCATGGCCTTTCTCTATGTGGGGAATTGACATGATTGGCATGATTGAACCGAAAGCGTCCAATGGACACAGGTTTATTCTCGTAGCAATTGATTACTTCACCAAATGGGTTGAAGTTGCATCGTATGCGAGTGTGACCAGGAAGGTGGTCGTGAAGTTTATCAAGAATCAACTCATATGCCGTTATGGTGTGCCTGATAAGATCATTACTGATAATGGATCTAACTTGAACAATAAAATGATGGAAGAGTTGTGCGCTGAGTTCAAGATTGCACACCATAATTCCTCTCCTTACAGACCCAGGATGAATGGGGCTGTTGAAGTTGCTAACAACAATATCAAGAAGATTATCCAGAAGATGACAGTCACGTACAAAGATTGGCACGAGATGCTGCCATTTGCTTTGCATGGATATCGTACATCTGTTTGCACTTCAACAGAGGCAACCCCTTTCTCTCTTGTTTACGGCATGAAGGTTGTTCTCCCAGTAGAGGTGGAGATCCCATCAATGCGAGTCTTGATGGAAGCCAAGTTGACTGATGCTGAATGGATCCAGAGTCGTTACGACCAGTTGAATCTGATTGAAGAGAAGCGATTGACTGCCATGTGCCATGGTCAGTTATATCAGCAGAGAATGAAGAAAGAATTCGATAAGAAGGTCAAGCCTCGTGTGTTCCGAGAAGGTGACCTTGTGCTCAAGAAAGTCTTGTCTTTCGTGTAACACCCCGATAATAATAAAATAATTATTTAAATTGAATTAATAATGTAATTATTAATTTAATTGAATAATTAGAAATTTTATTATTATTATTTTGGATTATTATTATTTGGAAAATATATATATGTTGGAATAAGAAAAAATTCTCAATTGGAAAAGTATTGCACGTGAAAACAGAAAACATCGTGAAAAAGGCAGAGAAGAGGAGAAGGGAGCTGAAGAGCAAAGGTTGGAGAACGAAAGCTTGAAGCTTAAAGATTTTGCCGGATTGTTAAGGTAAGGGGGGTTTATCGTCGATTAATGGGTATTGTGGGATCATATGTGATGGGTAGTGATAAGCTGTTAATTTGACCCTAATTGGGATTTACGAATGTTGAAATGGTGTTGAAGGAATTGTGCTAAAAGTTGAAATTAAACCGGTAATTGAGTCTGTTGTAATTTCCCGATCGTATAGCTGTTTACGGAATCGGATTCGGAGGTCCGGAAGTCCTCCAACGGCGGAAAATGCGGAGAATTCTGCATTCTGCCTTGTGTTAGCGCAGGAATTGTTGTTGGGTCTGCGTTAACCGGTTAACCCAGAGTGTTAACCGGTTAACACTGTATTGAAATGTGAAAATATTGCTATTTTGCCTGCGTTAACCGGTTAACCCAGGGCGTTAACCGGTTAACGCTGTTGCGTTTTGCCTGAAAATGCTGTTTTGTCCTGCGTTAACCGGTTAACCCAGGGTGTTAACCGGTTAACACTGTTGCAGAAGTGAAAAATTGTTGTTTTAATTGTTGTGTGCCTATGTGAGGGTTGGCCTATGTTGCCTATGGTGTAATAGGGATTAATTCCCGCTGTTTTGAGCAGGAGATGTAATATTAGAATGTACTAATATCGTAGTGGTTGTTTGGCATAATCTGACATGCTTATGTGATGAAATATTGCTGATGTATATGATGTATATGATGCGGTGAATGTATATATTATGCATGTATGTGTGAATAAACTATTGTATGGCTTAGAGTGTGAGCATACGTCTATTCTTGAGTTGTCGTTGATGTTGCATTGCTAGATGATTAGCATGTATGGCATAGCCTTCGGGGCTGTAGCTAATTCCCATGGTGAGGAATTAGTGAGTGAACCATTTGAGTTTGTTGTTGATGTTTGCATACTAGATGATTAGTGTGCATAGTCTAGCCTTCGGGGCTGTAGCTAATTCCCATGGTGAGGAATTAGTGAGTGAGTCACTAGGTCTCAATGAGTGGGACTAGTGGGCTTAGTAGCCGTATCTGGAGGGATCGGTGAGCTTGAACTATATGTTCAAGAATAGTCGGTACCGCATGTGTAGAGTCTCATTGCATAAATATATGTGTGGCGTGTAGTATGAATGGATGTGTTCCAATACTATACGTGTGTGGTGTGTTGTTAAGTATGATTTGAGATTATACTGGTGAGTATATTGATGTTGAGTATGATGTTTAAGCCGATGAGCTATTGTTGAATGTGTGTTGCAATTAGGGTGATTGATGTGTTAATTACTTGGCATTACATGTTGTTCTACAATGCTTATTATATTGATTGAGGAACTCACCCTTACAACTATTTTTCAGGTAACGAGAAATGAGTTGAGTAGAAGCGAATGCTTGGAGTCTAGTGTAGTCTCCTTAGTGGGTCGTGCTCTGATAGATGTAACATCGGGATGGGATGTTTTATGTTGTTGGATAAATTACATGTGAATGTTACATGTTTTACATGATTGAGGAGATCTCTATCCGCTGCGTTTTATGCAAATGTTTATGTTTTGAATTAATAAAAGAGCATGACCGTTATATTGTTGAATGGTGTGAATAATTGTGTGACACCCTTGAATGGCATAATTACTCTGAATTGTTATATGTTTATTATTTTTAATTAAATATTTGGGGTATTTTAGAAGGGTGTTACATTAGTGGTATCAGAGCCTGGTTGGTCGAGTCGAGTCGTAGTTATTCTGTTTCCCCTGTACGGGATAGGTGTTGTGTAACCCTATCAGTACTTATTTGTTTAGCTTGTTTGGGTTTTCAGAATAGAGATGGCTGGAAGAGGTAGAGATGATGCTGCAATTGCTGAGGCCCTGGGTATGCTAGCTGGAGTACTTGGAGGAAATCCGAATGTTGTGGGAATGGGAGCTGCTCGTCAACTGAGTGAGTTCCAGAAGAACAATCCTCCAATGTTCAAGGGAGCATACGATCCAGATGGTGCTCAGAAGTGGTTGAAGGAGATCGAGAGGATCTTCAGAGTAACTGAGTGTGCTGATAACCAGAAGGTCAGGTTCGGTACACATATGCTGTCAGAGGAAGCTGATGATTGGTGGGTTGCTACCCGCACTGAGTTGGAATCTGCTGGGAATACTGAAATCACTTGGGCTGTGTTCAGGGAAAGGTTCCTGAGAAAGTATTTTCCAGAGGATGTCAGAGGAAAGAAAGAGATAGAGTTTTTGGAATTGAAGCAGGGTAACAGGTCGGTTACTGAGTATGCTGCGAAGTTCACCGAGCTGTCAAAGTACTATACTCCTTATAATGAAGCTGCTGGAGAATTTTCGAAATGTGTGAAGTTTGAGAACGGGTTGCGTCCCGAGATCAAGCAGGCAATTGGATATCAGCGAATCAGGGTGTTTTCTGATTTGGTTGACTGTTGCAGAATTTTTGAACAGGATTCCAAGGCTAGAGCAGAGAGCTATCAGCAGAGGGTCGATAGGAAGGGCAAGAATCAGGTTGATCGTGGGAAACCGTATGCAGCTGGCAAAGGTTTTCAGAAGCAGAGTGGGATGAAGAGGCCTAGTGGGGGAGACTCTAGTGCTCCTGCTAAGTGTTATAGATGTGGTCGGGCTGGACATCGTGTTCATGAGTGTACCAGTGCTGAGATGAAGTGTTTTAAGTGTGGAAAAGGTGGTCATCTGGCTGCAGAGTGTCGATTGAAGACTGTGACTTGTTTCAACTGTGGAGAGTTGGGTCATATCAGCCCACAGTGTCCTAAGCCGAAGAAGGAGAATCAGTCAGGAGGCAAGGTTTTTGCTCTATCAGGTTCTGAGACTTCTGCAGATGATCGTTTGATCCGAGGTACGTGTTATATTAATGGCTTTCCTCTTGTAGCTATTATTGACACCGGTGCTACTCATTCCTTTATATCTTTGGATTGTGCTGTGAAACTTAAGTTAGAGATATCGGAGATGCTTGGAAGTATGGTGATTGATACTCCTGCGAAGGGTTCAGTGACTACTACTTCAGTTTGTTTAAGTTGCCCTTTGAGTATTTTTGGTAGGGATTTCGGGATAGACCTTGTGTGTCTTCCACTAGTGCAGATTAATGTTATCTTGGGTATGAACTGGTTGGTGTTTAACCGGGTTTCTATCAATTGTTTTGATAAGACTGTGATATTTCCTGAGAAGGAAGAAGGAAGGAGTTTGTTTCTATCAGCCAGGCAGGTGAATGAGGAAGTAGCTGATGGGGCAGAGTTGTTTATGCTGTTAGCGACTTTGGAGGCTAAAGATAAACTGGTGATTGGTGATCTAGCTGTGGTGTGTGATTTTCCTGATGTGTTTCCGGAAGAAGTGAATGAATTGCCGCCAGAGCGTGAAGTTGAGTTCTCGATTGATTTGGTACCTGGTACTAGACCGATATCGATGGCTCCGTATCGTATGTCTGCGGTTGAGTTAACTGAATTGAAGAGTCAGTTGGAAGATCTGTTGGATAAGAAGTTTATTCGTCCGAGTGTGTCACCGTGGGGTGCACCAGTGTTGTTGGTTAAGAAGAAGGAAGGTACTATGAGGTTGTGTGTGGACTACAGGCAACTGAATAAAGTGACGATCAAGAATCGGTATCCTTTGCCGAGGATTGATGATTTGATGGATCAGTTGGTTGGTGCGAGTGTGTTCAGCAAGATAGATTTGAGATCTGGGTATCATCAGATACGTGTGAAAACTGAGGATATTCAGAAGACCGCTTTCAGAACAAGGTATGGACATTATGAGTATTCTGTAATGCCTTTTGGTGTGACTAATGCGCCTGGAGTATTTATGGAGTATATGAATAGGATTTTCCATCCGTACCTAGATCAGTTTGTTGTGGTATTTATTGATGACATTTTGGTGTATTCTAAATCTGAAGAAGAGCATGCTGAGCATTTGAGAGTGGTTTTAGAAGTTCTACGGGAAAAGAAGTTATTTGCTAAACTCTCTAAATGTGAATTTTGGTTAGAAGAGGTGAGTTTTCTTGGTCATGTGATTTCAAGAGGTGGTGTTGCTGTTGATCCTTCTAAGATAGAAGCGGTATCTAAGTGGGAAGCTCCTAAGTCTGTTGCTGAGATTCGAAGTTTCCTTGGTTTGGCTGGTTACTATAGGAAGTTTATTGAGGGATTTTCCAAGTTGGCGTTACCGTTGACAATGTTGACCAGAAAGGGGCAAGCATTTGTTTGGGACTCAAAATGTGAAGAAGGTTTCCAAGAATTGAAGAAAAGGTTGACTACTGCTCCTATTTTGATATTACCGAGTCCGTCGGAATTATTTGAGGTTTACTGTGATGCTTCATTGTTGGGTTTGGGTGGTGTGCTGATGCAGAATAAGCAGGTTATAGCTTATGCTTCGAGACAACTGAGGGTTCATGAGAGGAACTATCCGACGCACGATTTAGAGTTGGCAGCTGTAGTGTTTGTTTTGAAGTTGTGGAGGCATTACTTGTATGGATCAAGATTTGAGGTTTTCAGTGACCATAAGAGTTTAAAGTATTTGTTTGATCAGAAAGAGCTGAATATGAGACAGAGGAGATGGTTAGAGTTTCTGAAGGATTATGATTTTGGGTTGAATTACCATCCGGGTAAAGCAAATGTAGTGGCCGATGCATTGAGTCGGAAATCATTACATATGTCTATGTTAATGGTTAAGGAATTGGATTTAATTGAACAGTTTAGAGATTTGAGTTTGGTGTGTGAGAGTACTCACAATAGTGTTAAATTGGGAATGTTGAAGTTAACAAGTGGTATTTTGGATGAGATCAGAGAGGGTCAGAAATCTGATATGCTTTTGGTTGATAAGTTGACTTTAGTGAATCAAGGCCAAGGTGGTGAATTCAGAGTTGATGAGAATGGTATTTTGAGATTTGGTGAACGGGTGTGTGTTCCGGATGTTGCCGAGCTTAAGAAGAGTATTCTTGAAGAAGGACATCGTAGTGGGTTGAGTATTCATCCTGGAGCTACGAAGATGTATCATGATTTGAAGAAGTTGTTTTGGTGGCCGGGAATGAAAAGAGAAATTGCGAGTTTTGTTTATTCCTGTTTGACTTGTCAGAAGTCAAAGATTGAGCATCAGAAGCCGTCTGGGCTAATGCAACCGTTGGCTATTCCAGAGTGGAAGTGGGATAGTATCAGTATGGATTTTGTTTTTGGTTTGCCGAGGACAAATAAGAATTTTGAAGCCATTTGGGTGATTGTTGATAGATTGACGAAGTCGGCTCATTTCATTCCGATCAGAATGGATTATCCGTTAGAGAAATTAGCTGAGTTGTATATTGAGAAGATTGTAAGTTTGCATGGTATCCCGTCGAGTATTGTTTCGGACAGAGATCCTAGATTTACATCGAAGTTCTGGGAAGGTTTGCAGAAGGCTTTGGGAACTAAACTGAGATTGAGTTCTGCATATCACCCGCAGACTGATGGTCAGACTGAGAGGACGATTCAGTCACTGGAGGATCTTTTGAGAGCTTGTGTTTTAGAAAAAGGAGGTGCTTGGGATTGTTATTTGCCTTTGATTGAGTTTACCTACAACAATAGTTTTCATTCGAGCATTGGTATGGCACCGTTTGAAGCTTTGTATGGTAGGAGATGTCGGACACCGTTATGTTGGTATGAGTCCGGTGAGAGTGCTGTGGTTGGACCGGAGATTGTTCAACAAACTACGGAAAAGATTAAGATGATTCAGGATAAGATGAGGATTGCTCAGAGTCGTCAGAAGAGTTATCATGATAAGCGGAGGAAGTCACTTGAGTTCCAAGAGGGAGATCATGTGTTCCTTCGTGTTACTCCGATAACTGGTGTTGGTCGAGCCTTGAAGTCGAAGAAGTTGACACCTCGATTTATTGGTCCTTATCAGATTTTGGAGAGGATAGGAGAGGTAGCCTATCGTATCGCCTTACCGCCGTCGCTTGCGAATTTGCATGAGGTTTTTCATGTGTCTCAGTTGAGGAGGTACATTCATGATCCGTCGCATATAGTCCAAGTAGATGATGTACAGGTGAGAGATAACCTGACTGTTGAAACATCACCTATGAGGATCGAGGATCGAGAGTTGAAGCAGTTGCGGGGTAAAGAGATTGCCTTGGTGAAGGTAGCTTGGGGAGGACCAGCAGGTGGCAACGTGACTTGGGAACTGGAGAGTAAGATGAAGGAATCTTACCCAGAGTTGTTCGCTTGAGGTATGTTTTCGAGGACGAAAACTCTTTTAGTGGGGGAGAGTTGTAACACCCCGATAATAATAAAATAATTATTTAAATTGAATTAATAATGTAATTATTAATTTAATTGAATAATTAGAAATTTTATTATTATTATTTTGGATTATTATTATTTGGAAAATATATATATGTTGGAATAAGAAAAAATTCTCAATTGGAAAAGTATTGCACGTGAAAACAGAAAACATCGTGAAAAAGGCAGAGAAGAGGAGAAGGGAGCTGAAGAGCAAAGGTTGGAGAACGAAAGCTTGAAGCTTAAAGATTTTGCCGGATTGTTAAGGTAAGGGGGGTTTATCGTCGATTAATGGGTATTGTGGGATCATATGTGATGGGTAGTGATAAGCTGTTAATTTGACCCTAATTGGGATTTACGAATGTTGAAATGGTGTTGAAGGAATTGTGCTAAAAGTTGAAATTAAACCGGTAATTGAGTCTGTTGTAATTTCCCGATCGTATAGCTGTTTACGGAATCGGATTCGGAGGTCCGGAAGTCCTCCAACGGCGGAAAATGCGGAGAATTCTGCATTCTGCCTTGTGTTAGCGCAGGAATTGTTGTTGGGTCTGCGTTAACCGGTTAACCCAGAGTGTTAACCGGTTAACACTGTATTGAAATGTGAAAATATTGCTATTTTGCCTGCGTTAACCGGTTAACCCAGGGCGTTAACCGGTTAACGCTGTTGCGTTTTGCCTGAAAATGCTGTTTTGTCCTGCGTTAACCGGTTAACCCAGGGTGTTAACCGGTTAACACTGTTGCAGAAGTGAAAAATTGTTGTTTTAATTGTTGTGTGCCTATGTGAGGGTTGGCCTATGTTGCCTATGGTGTAATAGGGATTAATTCCCGCTGTTTTGAGCAGGAGATGTAATATTAGAATGTACTAATATCGTAGTGGTTGTTTGGCATAATCTGACATGCTTATGTGATGAAATATTGCTGATGTATATGATGTATATGATGCGGTGAATGTATATATTATGCATGTATGTGTGAATAAACTATTGTATGGCTTAGAGTGTGAGCATACGTCTATTCTTGAGTTGTGGTTGATGTTGCATTGCTAGATGATTAGCATGTATGGCATAGCCTTCGGGGCTGTAGCTAATTCCCATGGTGAGGAATTAGTGAGTGAACCATTTGAGTTTGTTGTTGATGTTTGCATACTAGATGATTAGTGTGCATAGTCTAGCCTTCGGGGCTGTAGCTAATTCCCATGGTGAGGAATTAGTGAGTGAGTCACTAGGTCTCAATGAGTGGGACTAGTGGGCTTAGTAGCCGTATCTGGAGGGATCGGTGAGCTTGAACTATATGTTCAAGAATAGTCGGTACCGCATGTGTAGAGTCTCATTGCATAAATATATGTGTGGCGTGTAGTATGAATGGATGTGTTCCAATACTATACGTGTGTGGTGTGTTGTTAAGTATGATTTGAGATTATACTGGTGAGTATATTGATGTTGAGTATGATGTTTAAGCCGATGAGCTATTGTTGAATGTGTGTTGCAATTAGGGTGATTGATGTGTTAATTACTTGGCATTACATGTTGTTCTACAATGCTTATTATATTGATTGAGGAACTCACCCTTACAACTATTTTTCAGGTAACGAGAAATGAGTTGAGTAGAAGCGAATGCTTGGAGTCTAGTGTAGTCTCCTTAGTGGGTCGTGCTCTGATAGATGTAACATCGGGATGGGATGTTTTATGTTGTTGGATAAATTACATGTGAATGTTACATGTTTTACATGATTGAGGAGATCTCTATCCGCTGCGTTTTATGCAAATGTTTATGTTTTGAATTAATAAAAGAGCATGACCGTTATATTGTTGAATGGTGTGAATAATTGTGTGACACCCTTGAATGGCATAATTACTCTGAATTGTTATATGTTTATTATTTTTAATTAAATATTTGGGGTATTTTAGAAGGGTGTTACATTTCGCGCCTGATTCCAGGGGCAAGTGGACTTCAAACTATGAAGGTCCATATGTTGTCAAGAGAGCCTTTTCAGGCGGAGCTTTGATGCTTACAACTATGGATGGGGAGGATTTCACTCGTCCTGTGAATTCAGATGCAGTCAAGAAATACTTCGCCTAAAAGAAAAACAGAATAGCTCGCTAAGTTGAAAACCCGAAGGGGCGGCTTAGGCAAAAATGAGCGTCTCGGTGGATTGAAAACCCGAAAGGGCGATCCAGGCAAAAATTAGAGACATGAAAAAAAGGTATATTTGCATCCTGCTAGATTGAGTACCTCACCCTGGGGCAATCTAGGCAAAAGTTAGGGATTTGGCAAGTAACTGCATCCAGACAAGACTGTGTTCCACATCTGTCATCTGCCAGAAATTCTCGATTCGTCGTCAACTAAAGCTTCGAATACATCGAATTCGGAATTGGTGGAGAAATGGTCATTATGTTCAATGTAGCCCTTTCCAATATATATCACCGATTTCAAACTTGTACAGATCTATGGAGTCTTGCCATTTGCAGACTACCATTCCATCAAATAAATTTGAGCTTTTATCCAATTATTTGCACTCTTATTTGTTTCAATTCAACAAATGTTTTGCATGTTTTAATTGATAAAATATCATTGTTTTCAAAATAAACAAACTTTTCACAAAACAGCTTTTAAACAAAGTGAACATTCACAATGATCAAAGGATACTCAGGAGATCCGCTATGCTCTCCCAAGGGTGGTTTGATTCCCAACAGGGTAAGACATTTGTTCATATCTCGAGATAACTGTATCTTTTTCCTGTAGAACCTTTTATGGTTTCTCCTCAGCGAGGTTGCTCAGTGCAGTGTTGGTTGAAGTTGTTCAGCTTCATTTCCCCGGCAATACAACATTCTTCCTCCAAGGCTCTATCAGCCCTATTGTGGTTTACATCCCCAGTAGAGTGCTGTTTTAGCCCTATTGTGGTTTTCATCCCCAATAGAGTGCTGTTTGAACACTTTTGTGGGTCAGTCCCGAGTAGATTGTTTGTTGAAGACTTCAACTTTCCTCTCCAACATTATTCTCTCCCCAGCATGGGCGCTTTTCTTTGGAAGATTCGGTATTCGGTGGGTTGATATCCCAGTATTCCGTTATTTCCTCGGATAGATCCCTAGCGGAGTTGTTGGCATGATGAACTTTATCAATGCTATCTATCCCCATCAGAGATCTGGTTGCTTCCTGACATCTCTGACCCCTAGCGTGAGTTGATGTTATGGCGTTTCTGCCTGTGCATTAAACTCTTTTCTCCAGTTGTGACTGACGATCCTTCTGGAAACCTCTTGTGGCCTTCCTCCCCTGCAGAGATTTGAGGATTTCCTGATACCTCTGATCCCCAGTAGAGTTGCTTGTGTGGCAGGATCTACTTGTGTGATCTTTTCTCCTTAGTGGATTTTCCGCCCAGTGGATTTGTTTGGAGTTGCTTTCGTGGCAGTTCTCGCCTGTGAAGCGAGCTCTCTTTCCCAGCTGAGACTGATGATTCATTCCTCGCAGATGATTTTGTTGTCTTTGATCCCGGCATATTGGATGTTCTCCGGTGATCCTGGCTTTCTCTTTCGAGATGTAGTACCGGGTGTTTGATTCCTGGACTTGTTTGTGTTAGAAATGTCTGTTTTGTCAGCATTCATCAAACATAAATCAAGCATATTCATGCATACTTTCAACATTCAGATATTCATGTTGCATTCTTTTTCCATATATCTTTTGTTTATTGTCTCCTGCTAATTGGTGATATAGATCTCCCCAGTAGATCTCCCCAAGCAGATGTCGGGTGTCTAATCTCTCAATATAGAGTCAGCCCCTTAAGCAGAAAGTGTCTGTCCTTTCCTTCTGCATTTCCCCACTGAGTTATATCCTCGTGGATGACGGTTGTTTCCGTTCCCTCCCAACACACATAATGGGATGGGTTTTCCCTTTTGATTTCTTTCCTCATTAGGATGAGTCTTGATTCAGTTTTCCTTTTTGGATCGTTCCTAAATTGGCTTCTTTGTGGCTGTCTCTTATCCTTCCCTGTGGTATAAATGAATAGTTTCTTACTAACCGGCACTCATTCATCTTATCCTCAGTGGAACTTGTGGCTTTCTACCTACTAACCGGTAGTCGTAAGTCCTATCTGTGTGGTTTACTGCCTACTAACCGATAGTTATAAATCCTACTTTTATCCCCTAGCAGAGGTAACCTTTGTGGTTCATTCTGGTTGATGGCGGATTTTGTGGTCTTCTACCTACTAACCGGTGGTTGTAAATCCTATTTTCTCGCTTTGTTCCTCAGCAGAATCTTTGGTATTCTACCCATCATCTTGGTAGTTGTAAACCCTATTTTCTCTCCTTGCAGAGTTAATCTTGTTGTTCATCTCAACCGATGACGGTTACTCTTCCGTGGTTTTTTGCCTACTAACCGGTAGATGTAATCCCCTCTTTGCGGTTATCATTACCCAGTTTTCGGTATTGATCTTCCTTTCCCCTTTTGGATATTTGCTTTGTTTAAGCAATTTTATCTCCAGCGGGTCTTCCCCTTCCTTGTGGGTATTTGCTCTGAGTAAGCAATTTTATCCTCAGCGGGTCCTCTTTCATTCACCGTTTGCCGGTAATGTTTGTTGTCCCTTTTGATTGGTCATCATTATCATACCTAGCTCGGTATCCTGATGCCTTTCTTTTCGGTTGATTTATCCTTTAACAACCTACAACCCGGTTATGGATAATCTTCCATGCGAGTATATTATCTACGTTTTGACGGATATAGATAATATATCTCATGCACTCTTCGGTCGAAGCCTTTCGTGTTTCCCCAGTCGAGTAAGATTCGTTGTCCCTTTGCGGAATCGAATATTCTACCCCATTTGTTCTGATGGTTGCCTTGTTTGCAATTTATCCCCAGTGAGTCATCTCTCGTCTACCCTTTTGTTGTTGGTAACGATTGTTTCTCTTTTCGGTTGATTTATCCTTTAACAACCTATAACCCGGTTATGGATAATCTTCCATGCGAGTATATTATCTACGTTTTGACAGCTATAGATAATATATCTCATGCGCTCTTCAGTCGAAGTCTCGTCCTTCCAGTTGAGTAAGATTCGCATTCTTTACAGAAGCGAATGTCCATCCTATAAACAAGTCTGCTTTTCTAGCTTTCTTCAGGGTGATGAGTGTTTTGGAACACAAACCAATTCACGATTTCGGTTGATTTATCTTTTAACAACCTGCGACCCGGTTATGGATAATCTTCCTTGCGAGTATATTATCTACGTTTTGACGGCTATAGATAACATATCTCATGCACTCTTTGGTTGAATCCTTTGTTTGTTTCCCCAACTGAGTAAGATTCGCGTTCTTTACAGAATCAAATGTCCATCCTATAAACAAGTCTGCTTTTCTAGCTTTCTTCAGGATGATGAGTGTTTTGGAACACACACCAATTCATGCCTTGGTCGGTCACCTGTTATATGCCTACAACCCGGTATCCTTGGTGTTCCTTCCTTTCTACTCCCTGTTATGACCTCGGTCCCCTGTGGAGTCAGATTTTTCTGAGTTGAAATATACCTTTTTCAGGTCTTCCTCAGATGATTTGGTCGATTGATATCTCTCACCCGTACACAGGTCTTAGATATTCTTTCTTCTCGAGCTTGTTACTCACTAACCGGTAACATCTCATCTCTTTGCTTTCCCTGGATAGTCTTTTCAGATTTCCCCAGCGGAATTGTTGTTGTGATTCGACTTTTGCCGTGTTCGCTTAACTCCCCAATACATGCATTTGCCCGGCAGAGTTGTCTTGTCAGCTCTCTCCCCATTCTGAGTCTGGATTTTCATCCGAAGTATCCTTTGCGGATAGTTTTGCTGTGTTGGCGTAGTCCCCAGCACATGCAAATTTTGAGTCAGCTTGAGTCTTTCCATCGGATGTGTTTCCCTTTGGAATTTCTTCTCCCCAGTAAAGTCTCCAATGTCAAGTTCTCTTTCCCTTAATTCAAGTCGTGTCCTGCTCACGCATTTTTTCCTTTCTTATCCCCATAAGAGTCCCGTCAGATTCTCTGTTCCACTATGAAGTGCATCATTCCTGCGAATTTGTCTTTTCTTCTGATTTTCTCTTCTTCTTTGTGGACCCATATTCCCCACAGAGATAGTTTTGTTTTGCATTCATACATTTGCATCATGAGGTCTCTCAGGGACCAAAATTTGTCTCACTGTTGTTATTTAAGCCCATTCTACCGCGTCGAGACGAAGATTTTAACCTTCATTTCTCCGGCTAGAATGACCTTAAATAGGGGCATCTGCAAGACCCCAATTTTGTCCCTAAGATCCTTATGGCATCACATCATAGCATTGCATAGTCTCAAGGATCTTTGAGCATCTTGCCTTCCTTCCCTGTGGGTGGGATCTCTTTAAGAGTGGCTTTGGATCACCAAGCATTGCTTGCATTGTATATCATTGCTTTTCTTGTTTAACCACTAACCAAAAGCACCAAAAATATGTCATCTAACATTTGTTTTGCAGTCTAAGCAAGCACAAGTCAAGGCAATTCAAGGTTTTCCTCTGAGCAAGAGCAGATGGTATTTTCTTGGTATGAGGACCTCATGACATTATATTGAGCTTATATGAGCTAGAGGTTCATTTTTGAGCAAATTCCCCAAGAGGTTGAGACTCAAATTCATCAGGCATTGCCAAGGTCATCTAAGGGCCATCTGATCAACTGTACAGTCAAATGAAGACTTTGAGGTGTGGGAAATGATCTTAACATCCTCATTCATGTTCAAACAAGGCTTATTCATCATGTCAAACCTTTATATTGAAGAATTTGAAGCCAGTGCAAAAGTTTCCCAAAATGGAAAGTGACCTGTAATTTCAAGTTTCCAAAAATGGCAAGTTTTTGAACCAATTTCAACTTGACTTTCCAACATCAAAGAAGTTTCAAATAAATTTTTGTCCAACATGAAAGTTGAAGATCTCTCTCTCCCATTTCCAAAAAGTCCAAGATCATGAGCATCTGATGAATGGTTGAGGAGATATGGTCAGATGATTGCAATGTGTACATGGAACTTCAACAAGCCATAACTTTTGATCCAAAGCTCCAAATTGAGTGCCTCTTTTTGCATATTGCTTCTCATGAACTATAATTTCCAAATCCATCATTACATTGCATGAAATTTACTCATATGATCATTTGCCCATGCATGTTCATTTTGGAGGGAAAGTTGGAAATTCAAATTTGGTGCATCATACATGATTAATACCATTGCCATTGTGTTCATGAGATGATTTTAAATGAAATATACCTCTATATGCTACTGTTCACGTTCAAATTTTCCATGCACCTCACATTTTCCAATTTTGGTCATACACCTCATTGTAACACCTCAAAATTTGCCCTCCTCTCTTGGGACTAGCATTAACATATGTGCATGTCATTTTAGGTCATTAGGCATTGCATATTGCATATCATGTGGTTACATTGTGCAAGCCATCTTCTCAAGTCTTGATAAGGAGATAAGAGGTGGAGATGCAAGCCTAGGGTTTTATGGACTGGTCATTAATCATCTGAGGATGGAAGTTCAAATTAGGGTTTCATGATTCTCAAAGGATATTGGTTTTCATCTTGTTTGAAATGATACATCATCATCATCATGGTTTGATTTCATCAATTGTTGAAGCTGATTCCTTGAGATTAGGGTTTTGACCACTGGTCAACCCTAATCAGTTGCATTGGGCCAATCAGGGCATGATCAGGAGATGGGGTTTACAATGGAGATGGGGATCATTATGTGATTGTATTGAGTTAATTGAGGCTAGGGTTTCACCCTTGAGCCATTTCATCTGAAGATTGGGGCTCAGATTGATCTAAGCATTGCCAAATTCATCTATCAGTTGAAAAGTCAACTGTGGTCAGCTGTACATGATTTAATGGATTTGGAGGTGGAAATGAGTTGGATACACTTCATTCATGTTGGAACAAGTGTTATTTGACTTTTCAAAGCTTAAGAATGGAGAAAATCAAGTCAGGACAAAAATTGCCAAAAATAGAAAGTGACTTGTAATGGAAGTTTCCAAAAATGGAAAGTTTTTGACCTCAAAATTACATGTCCAAGGAAGCTTCAAATGAAAAATTGTTCAACATGAAAGTTGTAGATCTTGTTCTCACCTTTCCAAAAAGTCCAAGAACTTGAAAATCCCATGTATGGTTGTCAAGTTATGGCTCAGTGAATTTCAAAAATGACCCATAATCAGGAGGGTATAACTTCCACATGGAGTGTCCAAATTGGATGTTCTTTATATGCACAAACTCCATTTGACATGTACTTTCATGGTGCATAATTGGATTTCTTCAAAAGTGGTCAATGCAAAAAGTCAAATTTCAACTGTACAGTTAAAAGTCCAGGGGCAAAATTGTCCAACTTGTGAAATAATTGGAATTTTTGAGTGGGGATTTTTGCAACACTTCATAAATGGCATTTGAAACTTGTTGGAATATTCATAACATGGCTAGGCTTCATGGTTTGGAAATTGGATTTTGAAATGGACTTGAAAATGAACACATAAGCCATCACATAGTGAAAATGAGAAATACACCTCCAATGAGCATGCAACAAGTGGCAATAGCTCATGACAGGTGTTTAGAAGGTGTATGAGGTGGCAGTGAGCTGTCATGAGCTGGCACATGAAATGACCATTTTGCCCCTAGCTTGAAAAGGACATTTCACTAATCATTTTGCATTTGGCTAATTGGTGTGATTAAGTGGTGATTAAGCAAGAGTATATATTCTTAATCATCTCTAAATCATAACAGAATTCACAATTCATCAAAATCAGATCCAAAACTCTCCAAATTCTCAAAATTCTCTCAAGAACACTTCACACCAAAATTCATCAAACTTCCTCAATTCTTGATCAATTCTCGAAATTCTTTTTGTGTTGATCTTCAATCATCCTCTACTCCATCTGTTTTGGAAGTTTGAATCGAGAGGAGCTTCATTCGTGGCTGTTCATTTTGGAGGCATTAATGGTGAATCGAGATTTGGTGCATTAGAAGCAACTTCCATCAAACCTAAGCATTGGATTCAGCTTCTTGGAGCTTCTACTCCATCTGTTTGAGGAGAAATCGCGCGAAGAACATCAGCTTCAACACTGCCATTTCCAGGTGCTCCAAAATTCGAATGTCATGTTTTTATGAATTGTTATATGCGTTGTATAGTGTGTTTCATGTGGATTTCAATGATGCTTTTAGTTTTAGGAGTGGATTAGTGTAGCTTATGAAATCTGGATTCAAAGTTTCGAATGCAAACCCTAAGTCGATCGATCCGTGAGATACATGAACATTTAGGATAAATCATGATGATATTTGGATTCCTCTCGTTGAGACCGTTCCAATGACTATACGCATGAGGATTTTGGTGAAAGTTTGTTGTTCTTCATGTTCTGGGATTTCTGGAAAACGCGTGTGGGAGACGATGAATTCCGAGCGCAAAACAGCTTTTGATCCGTTTCACCGTTTGAATTTTCGAATAACATGTTTCCCGCGCCACTGTTCACCTAATTACGAAATTGCCATTAATGAATTCAATTAATTATAATATATTCAAATAAATTATTAAAAAAATCATAAACACCTTAAAAAATTCATAAAAAATGTTTTAATAATCCAAAAAATGTAAGGATTTTTTTGTTGACTTCCTAATTCCCTGTAGGATTTTATTGACTTATTTTTAGAAGTTGTGCTTGGTAAAAATTAGGTTTGACCTAGGGTTGTTTGACATGTATGTATTTTTGACACATTTTTCCATTCCTATTGTGAAATCCTCATGCTCTAAAAGAAATGTTTGAAAATTTTTGTAGTGATTGTAGACATGCCAATGGTGATTTACATGTACATTTTGTGAATTTTTGATACCCGGTGATTGAGTTACGAATTTTTGAATCTAGGTGTGACAATTTGTGTCACACCTAGTTATGTCATCTTGCTGGATTTATTTTCATGACCTAGGCTTGTTAGAATGATATGAAATTTTGCATGATTGTTCATTAACATGTTAAGATGCTATGTGTATTTTTCTGGAATTTTATGTGGCATTTTCAAATTGATTGGTATTTTTCATCTCTGTTGGTCAAATGTGCAAGCTTGTGTGACATAGATTGGGAATATCTTTGTGAAATGATCATATGGTATTGAATGAACATGAAATTTGGCATGCTGGTTATAGACACATGATAGGACATGATGCTTTTGGTCCCATTCATTTCTTTATTGTTTTCATTGATTTATGAATTTTTGAAGTGAATGCATGTGTTGATGTTGTGATTTGGCTCATATAATTGTGTCTGTTTTTGTTGATTTTCATTGACATGGTTCCCTTTGTCCAATTGAGCTAAAATTTGACATGCCATACCTTGAATATGTCCTATTTAGGTGTAATTTATTTGAGGATTTTTGGAATTGTTTTGACATGGAATTGAATGCAATAGTTCTGTTTGGATGTTTGGTGTTCCATTTGACCTAAATTGAATTGTTTTGTGCATGAAATGAATATAATGAATGGTATGAGCATGGGACTAATTGTGTTGGCTTTTGTTTGACATTAATTTGACTTTGGTTAGAGATCCCTTGCTGTTTAGACATTTTTGTCACCTTTGGACCCTAGGCTTGGCCTAGTGGTCTAATTTCTAACATTTGATTGATTTTTCAGGATGAAAAGGTGCAATGTGTATGGAGATTGAGTCAAGTTAATTCAAATGAGTTTGGTTGATGTTTGTACACTAACATGGCTTGGTTTTGTAGGTTATGAAGCTTGAGCTTGAGCTTTGAGCTTGCTTTGTTGTGCATTAGTTTGTATAGTCTAACTGATTAACATTTGCTGTTTATGTTTGTCTGTCTGAGTACTGATGATACTTGATTGTTTTCAGGTACATTTAGTCGCTTATAGTTCTTTTAAGAACTTGCTTGCTAGCTGCTGCTTGGTTGTGTAGACCATTTGAGGTAGGTCCTCTTGACTTCATGTAGTCTGGAGACCCGGTTTGTTATTTGGCTGGGCAAAATGTCTGAAGTCCTCCTTAAGAGGCGATGGTTGTGATTGTTTAAAATTGTGCCTAAGCAGGTAAAGTCCTTAATCAAGGCAATTGGTGGAAGTTAGGGATATGCAATCTATCCCCCACTATTCTGTGTGTCGTCCCTCTGCTCACACGGCTGTGTGTTGATGCATTGGGGCACAAACCCAAGATCTATGCTGTCGCACAATCGAGTCAGAGTCATTGAGCGTAGAAGGGTCCCTCCATTCTGGACCCACGCTCCCTTGTCTGAAGCTCTCCCTGGTCAGGGATAAGAGCTGTGAGGTCTGATCCTCACTTCACCTTTCATCTGCTTCACCTTAGCCTCGTAATGGCAAGGTTAAGAGCAAACACAGCCCGTACAGATGACTTGCTGAGGCAGTCAAACCTATTGTGTGAGCCCACTTGTTTGGTTATAGTGCGTGCTATGTGGATATCTGTTTGAGATGCTTGTTCTCATTTGATGTATGCTTGAATTATTTTGTATGCTTGTATGCTTGCTTCTTTCCTGGATAGGAGTAGTTTGCTTATGCAAGTAGGATAGAAAACTGAACTTAGGGTAACGATGCATGACAACACTAGGCTCGAGTCCAGCTCCCTGGTAGTGTGTCTTCCCCTGGTTTCTGGCTAGTAATTCAGTCCCTTTCAGGGGAACTACATCGCCCTGATCCTTGTTCCAGACGAGGTATGTAGGCAGGTGGTCGTGCGAGACCACTCCGGGCAACCTTTTTCTTTTTTGTGTGTGTTTACTTGTTATCTGACTGTGTGTTTTGGTTCGGATGCCGACGTAAGTCCAGTAATTGGTTGTCGGGCTCCACGTTTGCCGTTTTGTTCGTGTTTTGGTTCGGATGCTGACGTAATTCCATCGAGTGGTTGTCGGGCTCCCTGTTTGCCATCTGTTTGTGCGTTTTGTGTTGTTTGGCGTGCGTAAGCCGAACTACAGTGGCTTTGATTCTCGTTCCAGACGAGATATGTAGGCATAGGATGCGATGTCCTATCGAGCTCCCTTCTCTTAACCCCACCTGCGTTCCCTGTGTGTGTGTGATGTTTAGCAACCTTTTCTTATTTTAGAACGTGGATCCCGTCGAGTACGACGGACGTGAGGGGTGCTAATACCTTCCCCTTGCGTAACCGACTCCCTTACCCTTTCTCTTTGGTCGCAAGACCATTTCCTTTCCAGGTTTCTCTGAGCGTTTCCTTTCCCTATCTTGGGATAAATAACGCGCAGTGGCGGCTCTGTGTTGTGTTTTTATTTGAGTCCCGCCGGTTGTTTTTTCGCGGATGCGACAGCTGGCGACTCTGCTGGGGAAGCAAAAGGTGTAGACCTGTGCTGGTCCATCTTCCCTAAGCGAGTCCTTCCTAGCGTTCTAGGATAGTTTAGGTTGCTTGTTTTGCTTGATTTATTGCATTTATTATTCTAACCAGTGTATATATTTGCATTAAATATTTGCATGCATCATACTATCATATTGTTGCCGTCCTCTGTGCAGGTGGTTCCTCTGTTTGGGGTGGGTGTTCTGAGTGGGGCTAAAACCCAGGCCCGAGTATACACCTAGGATTAGTGTGGTCTCATGTTGCCTCTTTCATGTTAAGTCAACATGTGCCTGGCAGCATGATGTACCACAAGCCGGACGAGGTTCATTTGATAGTGCTTGCCTCTGTGGGTATTCCACTTTGTTTGAGTTACTTCATCTGAACTGTTGACTCTGGTGACCGATCATTTCCCGGATCTTTGGTTGAGACGATCTCAGGAGAGCTACAATGGCACACCCGAAAGGGCAAACCCATTGAGTATCTCTGCCCGATTGTCGAGACTATTATCCGCCTTAGGATGACCTGTTTAGAATTTACCTGTGAGGGGAGGGTTGATTCTTTCAGATGCATGTTCAGATGGTGACTTTTTGTTCCGTGGATCAGAGTCCTATTTATGAGTCGGATTTATGGCCGTTTATTTCAGAGACGCCGGAGTGCTGTCCGTGATATTTATCAGTGGGGATCCGTGTATTTCGGGATTCCCCGGGCCGAGATATTTATCAGTGGGGATCCGTTTATTTCAGGATTCCCCGGGCCGATTCAGATGGTTATGGTTCTCTGTTCAGAGATGGTTTGGTGATGATGATGATGATGATGATGTATCTGTTTTCCGTTTATTTCGGAACCCTTGAGTCGGATTTGTGGTTAACCAGACTTCAGATGGTTGTGATCAGTCCAGAGATCCGGGCTGTAGTTCAGAGCAACAGATGTTCAGATGACTTGGAGGATGGCAACGCATTGCATTCATTCATCTGCATCATTCTCATTTTGCATTCATCTGCACCAAACAACGTCTAGCCATATGGGGAGTATTATTGATTGAGAATCTGGTTGAGAGACATCTTGAATTTCAGAATATGGATGTCAAAATGTTATCTGTCTCGATGAAACCGGAATCAAAGGACAGAAGCTCCCTCATATGGATAGACGTTGCATTCATGCATATTAACCTGTTTGCTGTTTTGTAGGAATCATTGCTCGCGCTCGTAGAACTGTACCTTTGCACTCAACCCGACCTCACAGATATTACACCAGGCGCAATACTCCTAGACTCATGGATCTTCCCAACACAGATATCCTCGAGCTGAAAGATAAGATGACTGAGCTGATCAACATCATGCAGGGCTTTGCAGTTGGTCAGAAAGCTCTGGCAGATAAAGTTGAGAAGCTCGAGCGGGCTTCTGCAGCAAACAGCGGGGTTAACCTGGATGGAGTCTCCAACCAGGGGCTCGGTGGATCCAGAGACGGTGAAAAAAGAGCAACTGTGGGTATGGTAAATGACAATGCTGGTGGATTTGGTGCTGCTACTGGTGGTGGGCCCGGTCTGGGGCATAATCTGAAGGATAATCTGTTCCCGCCTTTCTTTGGGTTTGATGAAGACCGAGAGGAAGATAGGGAAGCAGATCAGTTTTCCATGCATAATGAGCCCTTGGGTCAATATGGGGTCCCGCCTCAGAACAAAGAAATTCAGTTGCTGGCAGAGAAGGTAAAGGCTCTGGAAAGCCACGCCACTCCGGGATTTGTCAATATGTCCAATATGGGGCTTGTCGAGGGGATTGTTATCCCACAGAAGTTCAAGGCGCCTGCATTTGACAAGTACAATGGGAGTTCTTGTCCAGAAACTCACCTTCAAGCCTTTGTCCGCAAGATCTCTGCATACACTACAGATCAAAAGCTCTGGATGTACTTCTTCCAGGACAGTCTGTCCGGAGGATCTCTGGAATGGTACACCAAGCTAAAGTCTGCTGATATCAAGAGCTGGCAGGATCTGGGTGATGCGTTCTTTAAACAGTACCAATTCAATGCTGACATGGCTCCTAGTCGTACCCAGCTGCAGGGTATGTCTCAGAAGTCAAGTGAAGGGTTTAAAGAATATGCTCAAAGGTGGAGGGAGTTGGCTGCCAGAGTGCAACCTCCACTGGTGGACAGAGAGATGTCTGATCTCTTCATGGGTACCCTGCAGGGGGTTTTTGCTGAAAGAATGGTTGGATGCCCGGTGACTAACTTTGCAGACATTGTGGTGGCTGGGGAGAGAATTGAAAGTTGGCTGAAAATGGGGAAGATACAAGGTAATGCTTCGTCATCAGCATCGAAGAAGCCATTTGGGAACGGTCAAAGGAAGAATGACGGTGAATCGAGTGCTGTGTATGCCCAGAGAGGACACGGTAGGGATCGTTACTACCAGCACACTGCTGCTGTAAACATCCCTGCTGGTAATCAGTCAGTACGACAGCAACGTCAGCCACCTCAACAGAGAGCTGGGTACCCGGTGAGAGGAAAAGGGATTGATTGCTATTTTGACAAGCCACCCGTGACATATGCGGTTATGTTCAAAAAGTTGATGGATCTTGGGTTGGTTCAGCCGAGGGCGATGGTTCCGATGAGATCTGATCAGAGGCCACCCAACTATGATGAGAACGCCCAGTGCGAATTTCATTCTGGAACACCGGGGCATAACATTGAGGGCTGTAGAGCGTTCAAGAATGTTGTCCAGGACCTGGTGGACTCCAAGGCTATTAATTTTGCACCGTCACCGAATGTTAATGCTAATCCCATGCCGGCGCATGGTCAGGCGATGGTGAATGCAATTGCTGAAGATTCAGATCACGTCTGTGTGATGGGTGAAGAGAATGACAGTAACTGCGAGTTTGATGATTGGATAAAGCCGTGTGCACCAGGGATGGGAATCCAGAACTGGAAGGCCTAAAAAAGATCATCACTGTTACTCATTCGGAAGAGTAATGATTTCTGTTTTGATTTTATTTGCATGAAAGCCATACGTGTTGCCCGACACGTAATGGTTCATTGTAAGGGCCACCTCATGTTTAAATTTGCATTTTCTGCATCATTAATAAATGGATGTTTTTCAGTCAAAAAGCGGTGTTCCCTGTTTTTCATTTATTTTTGCAGTTTAAAAACAAATAAAAATGGCAATGTTTGTTTTCATTTTTCTTTTTTGATTTGTCTCGTCCCAAAGTCGAAAAATAATTCTCCGGATCTCATTGATAACAACTTGGTTACAATTCATATGACTTCGACAATTCGATCTATCTTGCTGAAGAAGAAGACGAAGAGGATTGTGATCTGCTGGAATTAGCCAGGTTGTTGAAACAAGAGGAGAAGGTGATTCAGCCGCACGAGGAGCGGGTTGAGTTTGTTATTCCGAGCACCGCCGAGGTCAGGAAGGAAATAGGAAAATGAGGCCGCTTCAGAGGCGAATCGAGAACAGAATGGTAGTCCTGCTGAAGGAGCATGTGGATACCTTCACCTGGTCATGTCAGGATATGTCAGGGTCGGATACCAATGTCATTGTGCACAAGCTACCATGGAGAGAAGACTGTCCTCTGAAGAAGCAGAATGCCGATGCCACTTGTCTGAGAGCCATGGTGACTTTGTTTCATGATATGATTCATCATGAAATTGAATTGCTATGCTATGACATGATAGCAAAGTCCCAAACAGAAGAGGGGCATCTGGCAGACCGGGGCAAGTCGTTTGACCGGTTGAGACAATTCAAACTGAGGTTGAATCCGAACAAGTGCACATTCGGAGTGCGGTCCGGTAAGATGTTGGGGTTCATTGTAAGGGAGGAATCGAGGTTCATCCTGAAAAAAAAAAAAAAAAAAAAAAAAAAAAAAAAAAAAAACAATAAGAGAAATGCCTGAACCGAGAAAGGAAAAAAGAGGGTCGTGGTTTCTTAGAAAGATTGAACTACCTGTCATGGTTCACATCTTATCTAACAGCCACGTGTGAACCCATATTCAGGATGTTGAAAAGAAAGATCAAACGGTCAGGTGAAATAATGATTGCCAAGGGGCATTGAAGAATAAAAGAATAAGTTGCAGGAACCTCTGATTCTGTTGCCTCCCTATGGAAAGAGACTGTTAATCTGTACTTGACAGCCTTCGAGGGGTCTACGAGGTGTATTGGGGCAGTATGACTAGTCCTGTCGAAAAGAGCATGCAATTTACCTAAGCAAAAAGTTTACCGACTGTGAAACAATACATTCACTGCTCGGGAAACTTGATGTACTTTGGCATAGGCTGCTCGCCGACTGAGACAGTATATGCTGGTTCATACCACTTTGTGGGTTTCGAGATGGATTTGATCAAGTACATATCTGAAGAGCTAGCAATGACCGGACGGGTTGCGAAAGGGCCAATGATTTTGATTGAATACGATATTCGATATACCTCTCAGAAAGCAATCAAGGGGTGTATTGTCTGATTACATCGCTCCGCAACCCATGGTGGGTTATCAACCAATGAAGTTTGAGTTCCCTGATGAGGACATCTCGAGGTGCTCCAATCGAAAGATTGAGAGTAACCGATCCCGGAGGAGGGGCCTGACCCTGAATCCGAACGGATTCTGATGTATGATGGGGAGGTTAAGGTGGATGAGCTTTTGTTGCCCGGATAACGTTGGAATACACCGACGGTGCGATTGTGCAGGAAATGGTGGTAACCTACAGAGACTGGCATGAGATGTCGCCGTTTGCATTGCATGGGTATCGAACGTCGGTACGTACATCTACTGGGGCAACGCCTTTCTCATTGGTGTATGGAATGAAGCCGTGTTACCGGTTGAGGTTCAGATTCCCTCTTTAAGAGTCCTGATGGACGTAAAGTTGCAAGAGGCTGAATGGGTGAGGACCCGGTACGAAGAGTTGAGCCTGATAGAAGAAAAGAGGCTAGCAGCCATCTGTCATGGGCAGTTGTATCAGCAACGTATGAAGCGTGCTTTTGACAGGAAGGTGCGACCTCGGGTATATCACGTGGGTGATATGGTGTTGAAAAGGATCCTTCCTCCTCAAAACGATCGAAGGGGCAAGTGGACACCCAATCACGATTCCCCAGTATGGTCAAGAAGGTTTTCTCTGGTGGAGCCTTGTTGCTAACGACCATGGATGGTGAGGATTTTCCATCCCCTGTGAATGCGGACGCAGTTAAAAAATACTTCGTATAAAGAGACCCGCTGGACGAAAAGAATAAAATAGTCCAGGCAAAAATGGGCATCCCGGCGAACCAAAAACAGAAAGAAAGGTTCGGGCAAAAATTAGGGATAAAAATGGAAAGATGTACACCCGGCAAGTCGAAAACCTGAAAAGGCGATTTGGGCAAAAAGGGGTATCCCGGTGGACTGAAAACCCGAAAGGGCGGTCCAGGCAAAAGAGGGATTGAAACGAACAACTGCGTCTAGCATGATCGTTTGCGCTTTGGTTAAAGCGTCATGGATAATATCCGGTAGGGATCAATCAGAAGCGTCTTGTTCAGAAGGCAGAAAGCATGGAGAGTCTGAGGACATATGGGGTGTAACCGAGTTGGAACTCGATGAGATCACGGGTTTCACATTGCCATTAGGATAGATTTTTCCTTTTGTGCGCAATTACCTCTTTTCAGGAATTGCTTCCTTTTGTATTGCTCATTTGAGCTACACACTTTCCAATCAATAAAATGCATATTCAGTCAAATAATTTTGTTTTTTGTTTTCATTACCGCTTTGATTGCAAAAACATCCAGATATTTTTGATAAAGAATCTTGCATTTTAAGACATACAGGTCCCTTCCAATGCATGTTTATAAGATTGAAAGCTTGAAATCTTATTGGGAAGGTGGAGTGACCCAAGTGTTGAAATCTTGACACGCCTGGGGCACGATTTTATCAGACGATCTGTTTTGCAGGAACTGTTAGATATTTTCACTCACTTGCAGGTTGTGATGTGGAAGCTGTTGATGAAACAAATCCCCATGGGAGTCCGATCAAGGACGAATGAATGAAAGGATGACGAAGACGTTGAGACGTACGACGATCCTTGAATGATATCAAGAAGACTCTTCAAAATCGGAAGATTGGAAAGTCTGTAGAAATCCCCACAGGGTCCAGTCAGGGACGAGAGTCTGATCAGGGACGAGTGCATGAAGAAAGGACGGAGAGACGACGAGACGTCCGACGACCTTTGAAATTAATCAAGAAGACTCTTCAAAGTCGGAAGATTGAAATTCTGTATACATCCCAGGAGTACGTTTCCGTTGAGCGCGGCGCGACTTGGAATACAAGATGATGGAGCAGAAAAGGTCCAGACGAGTCTGAGAATTCTCAAAAGTGGAAAGATGATACGAGATTGGGAGGTGGATACCATGGTTCGACGAGTCGACGGGTGTTCTGTACCAACTTTTCTCATTTCCCCAGCGAGGTCCCCAAGCAGAAGTAGAGGACCAGCTCCCCAGCAGATCCAAGGTCTGTGGACTTCCCTAACCGAGTCAGGATGGTTACCCCCAGCAGGTTGAAAACGGTATTTCCTCAGCAGCCAGGCCAGAAGGTTGCTATTCCCCGAGTGAAGCGGGTTTTAATGAAATATATCTCCAGCAGTGTTCATTCTACCGGTGGATTGGACAAGTTCCCGTAGCGGACGGATTTTGCATCCCCAGCTGAGTTGATTCTACCTATGGGTTGCATGGGTTGTTCCCAGCGGAGTAGCATTCGTTTTCCCTAGCAGGGTTTGGATGGTTATCCCCAGCAGGTGTCAGATTGATGCTTCCCCAGTCGACAGTCCTGGAGGTTGCTGTTTTCCCAGCAGAGTATCTGTGAGCATTTCCCCAGTGAAGTCGTCAGGTATCTGTGAGGTTTTCTCGAAGCAGAGTCGAGATTTATATCCTCAGCAAGTCAAAGACTGTTGTATCCCCACAGAGTGTTGGTGGTTCTTATCCCCAGCAGTTCCCCGAGCGGATTGGGTGCAAAGGAGGTTTTCCCCAGCAAGGGATGCTTTTTCCCAGCAGCAGTGGTATTCCCCAGCGGGGTGGAGATTGGAGTAATGACGAGTTCCTCAACCGAGTGTCTCGTGCTCCCCAGCAGAATCCCTTAAGGGGGATACTTTTTATGCATTCATCATGTAAATAAGCATAGCATATTGCATAAAAAAATAATAATAAATCGCGTAGCATTTCCATAATTATGGAGCATTACGCAGAAAAAGATCATGCATCATTGTTGCAAGCATAGAGCTAGTCTCAAGCCGTGGTTACCGTTTGAGAGGTGGTTGTGCCAGAAAGCGAAGATGTTACTCTGTGGAGTTTAGCATCATGACGTCAGATCAGCAATGTTCCCCAGTAGTGCGATATTGGAGGAAATGTTTCCGTCGGACAGAGATGGAAATAAAATCAGAGGACGTTACGCGATCAGCGCAATTCAAGCCGTGGTTACCGCTTGAGGATTGGTTTTGCCGGACAGTGAAGACGATACTCCGAGGAGTTCAGCAGCGGGATTTTGGAGCAGCAGTATTTCCCAGTCATTGTTTAGTGTCTGGTCGAGCTTTCTTTGGTGTCAGTAAACATCATCATTCGATGTCCAGTAAACGTCGAGTTATTTCCCAGTCATTGTTTAATGTCTGGTCGATCATTGTTTGATGCCTGTAAACATCATTGTTTGATGCCTGTAAACATCCTTGTTCGATGTCCTGTCAACATCATTGTTTGATGCCTGTAAACATCCTTGTTTGATGCCTGTCAACATCCTTGTTTGATGCCTGTCAACATCATTGTTTGATGTCCTGTCAACATCAGTGTTCGATGTCCTGTCAACATCCTTGTTTGATGCCTGTCAACATCCTTGTTTGATGTCTGTCAACATCATTGTTTGATGTCCTGTCAACATCCTTGTTCGATGTCTGTCAACATCATTGTTCGATGTCCTGTAAACGTCATTGTTTGATGTCCAGTAAACGTCGAGTTTTCTCCCAGTCATCAGTCAGTGTCTGGTTGAAAGTGTTACTCTGAGGAGTTCAGCATCACGACGTCAGATCAGCAATGTTCCCCAGTAGTGCGATATTGGAGGAAATGTTTCCGTCGGACAGAGATGGAAATAATATCAGAAGACGTTACGCGATCAGCGCGATTCCGGGGTTCAAATGGAGAAAAGGAGATGTTGCGACATTTTCTGGAGATCGGGGTTCAAACGGAGAAAAGGAAATACTGAGGTATTTTCTGGGGTTCAAATGAAGATTGGAGTTGAAGATTGTATCCGGGATGAGGTCCTTAGGATTATCTTCTGTTCATGTGTTACCTTAGACTCTGGCTGAGGCCAATGGAGGTCGTTACAGGTGTCTTCTGAGGAAGAGATACACATGCTACCTTCTTTTGTGAAGGTTTACCCTCTGACATGTCGCCCTCAGAGTGGTGTTTGGTGTTATTTCCGACGTTGCCAGCGGAATTATCACGAGAGATTGGAGATCGGGGTTCAAATGGAGAAAAGAAGATGTTGAGGCATTTTCTGGAGATGGGGTTCAAATGGAGAAAAGGAGGTGTTGCGGCATTTTCTGGAGAACGGGGTTCATATTGGCGATCGTGAGTTATCGTCAGGCGACTGGGGTTCAAATCGGAGAATGGGGTTCATTATTTGGAAAACAGAAGAACGAGGTTCAAATGCGGTGATCTGAGGATCATTGGCGTAAAAGAAGATTTCGGGGTTCAAATGCAGAGATCTGAGGATCGTTTGTGCAATAAGAAAATTTTGGGGTTCAAGAAAAGCATAAAAAGAAGAAAGAATAACAATCCCGAGCGGATGTGTGGTGGTCAAGCCATGGTTATCCCTGTGTTACCATTTATTTTGGTATCCAGGTCGACGTTTTTGAGTTTGTTTCTTCGCCGATTCTGACAGGCGTTGTTAATTATTTTCCCATCAGAGTGCAAATTGTTCGTCTGTTCTTGGTATTCAATCACTCTTCATCCTGATCATCTGAAAGCCGAGGCTATTCATATCGACAGGTTCACAGTGGATTGAATAGGGGCAGCTGTAACACCTCAAAATTTGCCCTCCTCTCTTGGGACTAGCATTAACATATGTGCATGTCATTTTAGGTCATTAGGCATTGCATATTGCATATCATGTGGTTACATTGTGCAAGCCATCTTCTCAAGTCTTGATCAGGAGATAAGAGGTGGAGATGCAAGCCTAGGGTTTTATGGACTGGTCATTAATCATTTGAGGATGGAAGTTCAAATTAGGGTTTCATGATTCTCAAAGGATATTGGTTTTCATCTTGTTTGAAATGATACATCATTATCATCATGGTTTGATTTCATCAATTGTTGAAGCTGATTCCTTGAGATTAGGGTTTTGACCACTGGTCAACCCTAATCAGTTGCATTGGGCCAATCAGGGCATGATCAGGAGATGGGGTTTACAATGGAGATGGGGATCATTATGTGATTGTATTGAGTTAATTGAGGCTAGGGTTTCACCCTTGAGCCATTTCATCTGAAGATTGGGGCTCAGATTGATCTAAGCATTGCCAAATTCATCTATCAGTTGAAAAGTCAACTGTGGTCAGCTGTACATGATTTAATGGATTTGGAGGTGGAAATGAGTTGGATACACTTCATTCATGTTGGAACAAGTGTTATTTGACTTTTCAAAGCTTAAGAATGGAGAAAATCAAGTCAGGACAAAAATTGCCAAAAATAGAAAGTGACTTGTAATGGAAGTTTCCAAAAATGGAAAGTTTTTGACCTCAAAATTACATGTCCAAGGAAGCTTCAAATAAAAAATTGTTCAACATGAAAGTTGTAGATCTTGTTCTCACCTTTCCAAAAAGTCCAAGAACTTGAAAATCCCATGTATGGTTGTCAAGTTATGGCTCAGTGAATTTCAAAAATGACCCATAATCAGGAGGGTATAACTTCCACATGGAGTGTCCAAATTGGATGTTCTTTATATGCACAAACTCCATTTGACATGTACTTTCATGGTGCATAATTGGATTTCTTCAAAAGTGGTCAATGCAAAAAGTCAAATTTCAACTGTACAGTTAAAAGTCCAGGGGCAAAATTGTCCAACTTGTGAAATAATTGGAATTTTTGAGTGGGGATTTTTGCAACACTTCATAAATGGCATTTGAAACTTGTTGGAATATTCATAACATGGCTAGGCTTCATGGTTTGGAAATTGGATTTTGAAATGGACTTGAAAATGAACACATAAGCCATCACATAGTGAAAATGAGAAATACACCTCCAATGAGCATGCAACAAGTGGCAATAGCTCATGACAGGTGTTTAGAAGGTGTATGAGGTGGCAGTGAGCTATCATGAGCTGGCACATGAAATGACCATTTTGCCCCTAGCTTGAAAAGGACATTTCACTAATCATTTTGCATTTGGCTAATTGGTGTGATTAAGTGGTGATTAAGCAAGAGTATATATTCTTAATCATCTCTAAATCATAACAGAATTCACAATTCATCAAAATCAGATCCAAAACTCTCCAAATTCTCAAAATTCTCTCAAGAACACTTCACACCAAAATTCATCAAACTTCCTCAATTCTTGATCAATTCTCGAAATTCTTTTTGTGTTGATCTTCAATCATCCTCTACTCCATCTGTTTTGGAAGTTTGAATCGAGAGGAGCTTCATTCGTGGCTGTTCATTTTGGAGGCATTAATGGTGAATCGAGATTTGGTGCATTAGAAGCAACTTCCATCAAACCTAAGCATTGGATTCAGCTTCTTGGAGCTTCTACTCCATCTGTTTGAGGAGAAATCGCGCGAAGAACATCAGCTTCAACACTGCCATTTCCAGGTGCTCCAAAATTCGAATGTCATGTTTTTATGAATTGTTATATGCGTTGTATAGTGTGTTTCATGTGGATTTCAATGATGCTTTTAGTTTTAGGAGTGGATTAGTGTAGCTTATGAAATCTGGATTCAAAGTTTCGAATGCAAACCCTAAGTCGATCGATCCGTGAGATACATGAACATTTAGGATAAATCATGATGATATTTGGATTCCTCTCGTTGAGACCGTTCCAATGACTATACGCATGAGGATTTTGGTGAAAGTTTGTTGTTCTTCATGTTCTGGGATTTCTGGAAAACGCGTGTGGGAGACGATGAATTCCGAGCGCAAAACAGCTTTTGATCCGTTTCACCGTTTGAATTTTCGAATAACATGTTTCCCGCGCCACTGTTCACCTAATTACGAAATTGCCATTAATGAATTCAATTAATTATAATATATTCAAATAAATTATTAAAAAAATCATAAACACCTTAAAAAATTCATAAAAAATGTTTTAATAATCCAAAAAATGTAAGGATTTTTTTGTTGACTTCCTAATTCCCTGTAGGATTTTATTGACTTATTTTTAGAAGTTGTGCTTGGTAAAAATTAGGTTTGACCTAGGGTTGTTTGACATGTATGTATTTTTGACACATTTTGCCATTCCTATTGTGAAATCCTCATGCTCTAAAAGAAATGTTTGAAAATTTTTGTAGTGATTGTAGACATGCCAATGGTGATTTACATGTACATTTTGTGAATTTTTGATACCCGGTGATTGAGTTACGAATTTTTGAATCTAGGTGTGACAATTTGTGTCACACCTAGTTATGTCATCTTGCTGGATTTATTTTCATGACCTAGGCTTGTTAGAATGATATGAAATTTTGCATGATTGTTCATTAACATGTTAAGATGCTATGTGTATTTTTCTGGAATTTTATGTGGCATTTTCAAATTGATTGGTATTTTTCATCTCTGTTGGTCAAATGTGCAAGCTTGTGTGACATAGATTGGGAATATCTTTGTGAAATGATCATATGGTATTGAATGAACATGAAATTTGGCATGCTGGTTATAGACACATGATAGGACATGATGCTTTTGGTCCCATTCATTTCTTTATTGTTTTCATTGATTTATGAATTTTTGAAGTGAATGCATGTGTTGATGTTGTGATTTGGCTCATATAATTGTGTCTGTTTTTGTTGATTTTCATTGACATGGTTCCCTTTGTCCAATTGAGCTAAAATTTGACATGCCATACCTTGAATATGTCCTGTTTAGGTGTAATTTATTTGAGGATTTTTGGAATTGTTTTGACATGGAATTGAATGCAATAGTTCTGTTTGGATGTTTGGTGTTCCATTTGACCTAAATTGAATTGTTTTGTGCATGAAATGAATATAATGAATGGTATGAGCATGGGACTAATTGTGTTGGCTTTTGTTTGACATTAATTTGACTTTGGTTAGAGATCCCTTGCTGTTTAGACATTTTTGTCACCTTTGGACCCTAGGCTTGGCCTAGTGGTCTAGTTTCTAACATTTGATTGATTTTTCAGGATGAAAAGGTGCAATGTGTATGGAGATTGAGTCAAGTTAATTCAAATGAGTTTGGTTGATGTTTGTACACTAACATGGCTTGGTTTTGTAGGTTATGAAGCTTGAGCTTGAGCTTTGAGCTTGCTTTGTTGTGCATTAGTTTGTATAGTCTAACTGATTAACATTTGCTGTTTATGTTTGTCTGTCTGAGTACTGATGATACTTGATTGTTTTCAGGTACATTTAGTCGCTTATAGTTCTTTTAAGAACTTGCTTGCTAGCTGCTGCTTGGTTGTGTAGACCATTTGAGGTAGGTCCTCTTGACTTCATGTAGTCTGGAGACCCGGTTTGTTATTTGGCTGGGCAAAATGTCTGAAGTCCTCCTTAAGAGGCGATGGTTGTGATTGTTTAAAATTGTGCCTAAGCAGGTAAAGTCCTTAATCAAGGCAATTGGTGGAAGTTAGGGATATGCAATCTATCCCCCACTATTCTGTGTGTCGTCCCTCTGCTCACACGGCTGTGTGTTGATGCATTGGGGCACAAACCCAAGATCTGTGCTGTCGCACAATCGAGTCAGAGTCATTGAGCGTAGAAGGGTCCCTCCATTCTGGACCCACGCTCCCTTGTCTGAAGCTCTCCCTGGTCAGGGATAAGAGCTGTGAGGTCTGATCCTCACTTCACCTTTCATCTGCTTCACCTTAGCCTCGTAATGGCAAGGTTAAGAGCAAACACAGCCCGTACAGATGACTTGCTGAGGCAGTCAAACCTATTGTGTGAGCCCACTTGTTTGGTTATAGTGCGTGCTATGTGGATATCTGTTTGAGATGCTTGTTCTCATTTGATGTATGCTTGAATTATTTTGTATGCTTGTATGCTTGCTTCTTTCCTGGATAGGAGTAGTTTGCTTATGCAAGTAGGATAGAAAACTGAACTTAGGGTAACGATGCATGACAACACTAGGCTCGAGTCCAGCTCCCTGGTAGTGTGTCTTCCCCTGGTTTCTGGCTAGTAATTCAGTCCCTTTCAGGGGAACTACATCGCCCTGATCCTTGTTCCAGACGAGGTATGTAGACAGGTGGTCGTGCGAGACCACTCCGGGCAACCTTTTTCTTTTTTGTGTGTGTTTACTTGTTATCTGACTGTGTGTTTTGGTTCGGATGCCGACGTAAGTCCAGTAATTGGTTGTCGGGCTCCACGTTTTCCGTTTTGTGCGTGTTTTGGTTCGGATGCTGACGTAATTCCATCGAGTGGTTGTCGGGCTCCCTGTTTGCCATCTGTTTGTGCGTTTTGTGTTGTTTGGCGTGCGTAAGCCGAACTACAGTGGCTCTGATTCTCGTTCCAGACGAGATATGTAGGCATAGGATGCGATGTCCTATCGAGCTCCCTTCTCTTAACCCCACCTGCGTTCCCTGTGTGTGTGTGATGTTTAGCAACCTTTTCTTATTTTAGAACGTGGATCCCGTCGAGTACGACGGACGTGAGGGGTGCTAATACCTTCCCCTTGCGTAACCGACTCCCTTACCCTTTCTCTTTGGTCGCAAGACCATTTCCTTTCCAGGTTTCTCTGAGCGTTTCCTTTCCCTATCTTGGGATAAATAACGCGCAGTGGCGGCTCTGTGTTGTGTTTTTATTTGAGTCCCGCCGGTTGTTTTTTCGCGGATGCGACACTCATTCTCACTTAATCCCAATTAACACAAGCTTAATTAAATTTTCAGAGTGATTAGGAGAGAGTATAAAGCCTTAATCATAACAGAAATTTGATAACAACACATTCTAGATCTCAAAATTCTCACTTCCCTCCAAATTTTCTCTCAATTGAAACTTCAAATTTTTGCACACAACTCATTGATTTTCTTGCATATTCTGGTTTATTGAGTGTGATTGAGTGCAGATCAAGCTGTGGATTGAAGGTTTTGGTGAAGAAACAAGCACATCAAGCTCAAGAACATGAAGATGGAAGTGGCAAATTAATCAAGATCCAGGTCGTTTCAAGCCTCAATTTCTACATCAAGCTTCATAACAAGAGTAAAGGAGAAGATCTGGACACTTGCAAGGCCTCAAATCCACAGTTTCCATTGACTGCTCTTCAAGAAGGTTTGAATTCGAAACTCTTAATTCTCCATTCCATTGCCATGATTGTGTAGAGTTTTCACTGCTGAGCATGCTGATATAAATAGAATTTGAAATGGTGAAGAATTGCATGAGATATCTTGAATTAAAGTTTGAATGTCAATAATGTTTCTGTTCGATTCTCTCAATTCATGGAGATTTAGGCCAAACAAATCATGGTTTCGTGTTGTGCGTGTTAAGATCTTTCCAATGATGTGCTTGGATTTAAATTCTGGAATTTTTTTTGTTGAAGTTACTGTAGCTTGACCGGACTCAGTGAGGAAGACGGTGGAAACCACCGTCAACCTCCGCGCATGAATAGTACCTAGGGTTTCTGGTTCAGCGCCTGTGTTTCACTGTTTGGACGCTATTACCCTTGGCCTCACCTGTTCGATTCCCAGCGAGTGCGCTTGTATTTTCATTTTAATCCATCCACTTAACCAAACGATTGCGTTTAAGGCTAACGCATACCTCCATTCGATTCCCACCTTTGGCATTTCTGCATTTTTATTTTTTGCCAGCGCCTTATTTTAATGTGTACATGGTTCGATTCTCTCTGGCAGCACTTTTTCAAACTTCAGCATCATTTCCATTTCCCTCCATTTTTTTGACATGCATTTGTGTGACATTTCAATTCTATTTCATCCAACTTCAAAAAATCATAACAATTAGAAAATTAATCCAAATCACTTCCAATTTTTTTGCTACATGTTCATTTGGATGTCTTTTATTTTGTGGTGTTGATTTCATGATTTTATCATTTCTGGAACTTTAAATGTGATTGATTATTTGAACAAGTATGCAAATGTGGCATGTTGTACCAATTCTATTGTGAAATGCTCATACATTGGCCAATTGATTTGAAATTTGGTATGCTGATTCCCAACATGTTGCATGATTTTTGAGGCTTGGTTGTGCATTTTTATCATATTTCATCTCTGTTTTAGACACATGAATGTATGGTGTGACAATGTGTGTCACACAATTTGATGTCATGCTTGTTCATTTTCATTGACATGTCAATTGATCTTTTCTGATTCCAATTTTTTGCATGCTGCTTGCGTTTAACATGTTATATGCACATAAAAATTTCCATGGTTGTTTGATTCATTTCTGTTTTAATATGGAATTTTCATTCTTGAGGTCCAATTGTGTGCTTTGTAATTGCCTTTGCCATATCTTGCTCATGTGATGACTTTGCTTGATGCTTTAGACTTGGTCCTTTTTAGGACATGTTCTTACTTGATTAAATGTGCTTTATGTTGAATATTGGTTGCTATTTTGACTTTTTGCTTTGCCTTTGACCCTAGTCTTTGGACTAGTGGTTTATACTCACCTTTTGAGCTTTGCCTTTCAGGTTCAAGCAATTAGTTCTAATGGATGATGTGATCTCCTTACTTGAGATGCAATTTACTTTGTTTAACTAACTTTGATTGTGTTGTAGGTCCTTTGGTGGCTAACTCACTTGAGTGTTTGCCTCTTATGGCTTACATGTTGTACATATTGGGAATGTCTGACTGTTGTTAATTGTTTGGTTGTCTGAATGTGAATACTGATTGTTTGGCTTTTCATACAGGTACCTTAGTAGCTCTTAGCTCATTATCTGAGCTTTGCTTTGCTTGTGGTTGGTATACCACTTAGGTAACCTCTCTAACTCCATGTAGTCTGGAAGCCCTGTCGTTTATGTTTGGCAGGCATTTGGCTGAAGTCCTCCTTAAGAGGCAATGACTGTGATTGTTTATATTTGTGCCATGTACTTCAAGTCCTCCTAAGTGAAGAGGCAATCGGTAGATAGAAGGGATTTGCAATCAATCCCCTGCTATTCAGTTGAGTCTTTCAGTATGCTCGCACTACGTGCTGATGCATTTGAATAAACACCCAAGGTCATTGTATATAGAGTCAGTCATGTGGAATAGGGTCCCTCATTCTGGATCCCCACACCTTCTTTGATTCAAGCTCACCCAGGCCAGGGTTAAGAGCTATGAGGTCTAACCCTCATTACCTTTCATCTGCTCACCCTGATGGTCAATGCCAGTGGTTAAGAGTCTCAACACCCATAACAGTATTGGCTTGTTTGTCAAGGTTGATATGACCCCTTGACTAAAGCCCAACTTTGTTTGAGCCTCTTGATTGTGTATAGAGTGTGCTAATTGATTGATGTGATTGCTTGTGTTTGCTTTTGCTTATTGTTTTGCATATTGTTTTTGCATTTGTTATTTGCTTTGCTTGAGGAGTCAGATGTAAGACCATTGATTGGCTATCTGTTTCCTGTTCCTTTTGGGGAGCTGGATATAAGACCATTGATTGGCACTCCGTTTCCTATTTTGTTTCTTTTATGGAGTTAGATGTAAGACCATTGATTGGCTATCTGTTTCCCATGTTGCTTTGTGGAGTTAGACGCAAGACCATTTATTGGCACTCCGTTTCCCATCTCGTTTCGGAGTTGGATGTAAGACCATTTATTGGCAATCCATTTCCATTTTTGTTGCTCTTTTGAGCTTGCTTATTTGTCTTGCTTATTGCTTTGTGTTGCTTAATTCCAAAGGAACTTCCTTGGATCATTTCTATGATCTTGAGAAAGAAACTCCTATTTGTGGCTTTGTCCCTTAACCCTTTTGTGCTTAATCTCGAACCTTGTTTTTATCCTTAAACCTCAAACCAGAAAATCTTTTGTGCAAACATTTTGACTTGTTTTCAAAACTAGAAACTTAGGCCTTAAGCCTTTGATTTTCAAACTTCATTTTCTAATACTCATTGTAATTGAATTCTAATTCATACTTTGACTTCATTTTTATGAATAATGCTAATTGGTTAATTCAACCCACTCAATTGCTTTTGTGGCCCTTGTCCACTTCTTCATCAAATTTTCATGCATTAGCCATAGATCTGAATTATCTTAGCGGTTGATGTAAATCTCACCTCATCCTTAGTGATCGAATCGTAAGTCTTCCATACTGATAATAGGGTTAACCCCTCGAGTATGTCGAAGCTATTCTCACATGGTGGATTGTTGACTCAGGTCGAGTGTTCTCCCTTTGATAACGAAAGACCTTAGGGCTTTTGTTTAAAATCAATTCACTCATCTTTTTTGGAAATCTTTTAGCCGAACTACGACGTTTTGATCCTTATCTTTCATGAAAAGGTACGTAGGCAATGGGTTCATCCATCCAAACACAAAAATAACTAACTTGTACATTCTTCTCTCATCCCTTCAATCAATGTTTGCACAATAAATATTTCAAAAACAAATAACATACAACAAGTTGTGAAAAGGGCTCCCTAGGAGTACCTAGGATGTTGTGGGTGCCTAACACCTTCCCACAACATAATTACCCCCTTACCCAGATCTCTGACCTTTTATTAGTTTTCTTTGTAAAACTTTTTAGGCTTTTGTTCGCTTTCTAGCCATTCCTTTGGATAAATAGAAGTGCGGTGGCGACTCTATCTTGTATGCTTTGCTTTTGATTTAGTCAATAAATCTAAAGGTAATGAATACACCGCTACACCATGTCACTAATGCAGTATGCAATGAGTATGACCTAATATGATGCTAATGAAGTGTAAAACATAATCCCATGCTTCCAGGAAAAATGAAGGGTAAATTTTGGGGTATTACATGTCCCTAGGGCAAGCGATGTGTGATTGGAATGCCTTCATCCATCACACCTGCAATCACTTAATGAACAAGTAACTGAAAAGTGAGTTGTTGTCACAATCATTGTGTGTTAACGAATGAAAAGCTTAGTCAATGCACACGAGGGTTAGTTCAAAGCATTAAAAGGGCATTAATTGCAGGTTTGTGAAAATCTGCATTTTTCCGCGTAACTCAGAAGTGTTGTGCAGAGCGCGCTGGCGATATGTCTAGCTTTATTGCGTAGAGCTCACATGCTTTATGCTCAGGGTTGTGGGGCTATGCACAAAAACCAGACATTGGCTCTTTTGGAAATTTATGTGGTCCTGAAATCATGCCATTATATCCTTTAAATCACAAAAGGTAAAATCAAATGCAAAATAAAAAGAAAACTTAGAACATTAGGTTGCCTCCCAACAAGCATTTGTTTAACGTCTTTAGCTCGACGCCTGTTCCTAATTGGAATCAATATGGTCTTTGTGAAATGACCCAATCATTCTTATCATCAAAATGTGACTTTGGTTTGTCATGTAGCATTCTCACTGGTTTGGCCGTATTGACATTATAATGGATGACTTTCTTGTAGGATTTGGCCTTTTCATGAATCCTTTTGATTCCTTTGATGTTATGTGGTAATATCAGTTTTCCATTTGCTTCATCAATATCATCCATTATGCAACATACTCCTTTGTTGGTTGGATGCTTGATTGCTTCAAACAAACTAGAATTTACTTCTTCATCCTGAACCTTGACTTTCATCACTCCCTTATCAAAATCTATTATCATTCTTGCAGTTTTCATGAATGGCCAGCCCAAAATTAGTGGTACATCATCATCTTCCTCAATGTCCATCACAACGAAATCAATGGGAAATAAGAACATATCTACCTTAATTAGAACGTCCTCTGCGATACCAGATGGCTTGGTGATGGACTTGTCAGCTAGCTGGAATGTCATTCTTGTATTCTTCATATCCAAGCCACCTATCCTCTTGATTACATATAGTGGAATGAGGTTGATACTTGAGCCAATATCAATCAATGCTTTCCCGGCATTCATGTTTCCAATGATAACTGGTAACGTAACTCTTCTCTGATCTTTCTCTTTTTATGGAAGGGTTCGTTGGATGATTGCACTACAGATTGTGTCCAAATAAATGGCTTCTTCATCTGTAATCCTCCTCTTCTTTGTAAGGATTTATTTCATGAATTTAGCATACGTCGACATTTACTCAAGCGCATCGGCAAATAGAATGTTTATTTGTAATTGCTTAAAAATATCCAAAAACCGTGCATACTTCCTTTCCTTATCCTTCTTTGTTGGAGCATGAGGATACAATAGATTTTATAATGGCGGATTGATCATTTTCCCTTTTTCTTCTCGTGTTTTCAAATTTTTCCACACACTAGTCATTTCCTTCTTTTTTCTCTTGCTCCTTTTCAACTAATTCACCCTCAATTTTATTTTTATCTTCCTCCTTGTTTTCTTCTCTTTTTTTCCTCTTGTTCTTCTCTTGCTTCAATCACACTGTCATACCCCAAAATTCACCCTACCCTTCACAATGATCATCTAGGTCACTAATCCTAAACATTTGCGTACCATCTTGAGCATTCATTTCATTTGCATGAGCATGGTTCAACACAAGGAGACATGTGTCTTGAGTTCATGGCTTTGTACTTGCACCTAGTAGAAACTAGGGTTTCCTAGCAATTTGGGAATGGCTCCAAATCAAACCCTAACTTGGAGATGGCCCTTGATGATAGGGTATTGTGCCCTGTAGTGGGTGTGTAAATTGTAGCTCCTTGAGGAGGTAAAACCCTAATTTGGGATCCTCACTTAACCATGGCATTCCCAAGCCTTAATTATTTCCATCACTCTTTGTTGTGCCCCTAACCCCATTTCATTGGTCCATCATCATTCATGGTGCTTGATTCTCTTGCTTGGGTCAAAATGCATTCAACAACCTTTGGTCATAACTCAGTTTTGTGGACTATCTTGGATTTGAACGCTAGTTTCATGGTTCCCTTCGTCTTGTATATGCCTCTTGGTTTGAGCCCACGTACATGGTCCCATAACTTTCATCTGCTTCTATTCCATAGAATTCCATTTGGATCATTTGCATGCCTGGTTCTAGGTCATGCCTTTCCATTTAATCTGGTCAATGTTATTCAAGTTAATTTCATGCATGTTCATTGCTTGGTATTTGGTCCATGGATCTTGGGCCAACTCATGCCATTGCCTATTTTTGGCCTAATGAGATTCATTTAAGACCTGCCACATGTCATCATTTCATGGTCTATTCATGGATCTTTGTGTTTTATTCCATTTTAAGTCATGTTCAATTTCATGCATGTTCAGATTCATTCATTTCAAGAATCAAGATCAATTCAAATAGCATCCCATTTCATTCAAAAGTATATCAATTCCATCATTATAATCCATCATACATTTCATTACATGAAAAAAATGCAAAAACAAAGAATATGTTGACCAAATGTTGACTTTGGTCAACAGTTGACTTTTGGTCAGCTTTGACCAAAGTCAACTTAACCATTTTTTTAAACCCAAGGTCCTAAAATTCTATACCTAATCCCCAAAATTCCTACTTGATGTTAGCCTTTTATCATTGATACTTCAAATTTCAAACTTGATGTCTTCCATTTTGCAAGCCTTGTACCATAATGCACAATAAAGCCAATGGAGTGAGCATGGCAAGGAACTGAACTAGAGTTAGAAGACAAAACCTATTATGCAGAACAAGCATGAGCCAGCTGTAACACCCCAAATAAAGAAAAAGAATTATTTAATTAAGTTGATAATATAATTATTAATTTAATTAAATAAATTGGATTATTGGATTATTATTATTATTATTATTATTATTATTATTATTATTTTGGAATAATAATAATTGGAATATATATAAGTGGGAATAAAGAAAAGGGTTTCATTCTTAACAAAGAAATTTCACGTGAAACTCAGAGAAGCTGCAGAGAAGAGGAAAAAGGGCAAAGAGCCGAAAAGCACGGTTGAGGAACGGAAAAGCTAAAGCTTAGAGAATTGCCGGATTATCTCAGGTAAGGGGGGTTTATCGTCGGTTAATGGGTATTATAGATTAACATGTCATGGGTAGTGATAAGCCGTTAAATTAACCCTAATTGGGACTGTATATGCTGAAATTGACGTTGGATAAACCGTGTTAAAAACTGCAAATTGAATTGATAGTTGTGTGAGTCTAAATGTTAGACTATAGCACGAATCCCGATTAAAAACTTGATTCGGCACTACTAAATTACAGACAATTTAGGTTTTCTTAGAAAGGGTTTAGATGCGGAAGCGGCCGGAAAACCTGATCTGCGTGAAGCTAACAGAACTTTGGAATAAATCAGAAAAACTGAGTCTGCGCGCGAGCGGTCGACCATAGGGTCGGCGTGCGCTGACCCGTGGTGCCTGCGCCGACTGTATGCGTCGACGCAAGGCATTTTGCGCCGACCAGTGAGTTAAGCGTCGACCCCATGCGTCGACGCAAGGGGCCTTTGCGCCGACTCCCTCCAGTTGAGCAGAGTCTTTGCAGAGTGGAAAATAGTTAATCTTTTTATGTTGTAAATGTGATTAGTGATTGAACCATTGTAGCTAATCGTGAGGAATAATTTTGTTGGGTTTTATGTTGTGAAATGTTGATGCAAATATGTGATAAGTTGTTTTATTGAAAACTCTGAGTTGTAGGCTGATGAGCCAAAGTTGAATATAAGTTGTTTCGTTGAAAATACTGAGTAGTAGGCTGATGAGCCAACGTTGATTTTAAGTTGTTGTTGTTGAAAAAGCTGTTGTGTTGCTGTTGCTATTATGTTGTTAAGGTTGCAAGTCGTACATGCCATATACATTCATATGCATTAAGTCGGAGCTTTGTCTCACACCACGTTGGCCTGGATTGGCAAAATTATGGGGCTTTTGCTCACACCACGTTGGCCTGGATTGGCAAAAATTATGGGGCTTTTGCTCACACCACGTTGGCCTGGATTGGCAAAATTTTAAGTTGAAAGTTGAAGGCTTATGCCTTGATGCCCACTAAACTGGCAATGATTTTAAGTTGGGAGTTTTACTCCAAATGGTACCACATGCATGAAGAGTCGAGTCTCATTGAGTTGCATTTTATGTTGTTATTGAGTTGCATTGTATGTTGTTATGGAGTTGTATTGACGTTGTGATTGAGCACGATATTTTAGTTGATATGCCGTAAATGACTGCAGGATATAATTAGGGTGATTTAACGTGTAGAATTACTTAACATAACATGATAAATTATAATATTTGTTATATCGATTGAGGAACTCACCCTTACAGCTATATTTTTCAGGTAACGAGCAGTGAGTCGAATAGAAGGTAGTGCTTGAAGTCTAGTGTGGTTAGAGGGTCATGCTCTGATAGATGTAACATCGGGACGGGATGTTTGAATTGTTGAATAAATGTTAATTTTGATGAATTACAGATGTTGAAATATTTTATCCGCTGCGTATTGTTAAAGAAGTTTTATGTTGAATAAAATTGAGCATGACTGATTTTATATTGACTTTTGTGAAGAAGTTGTTATGTGACACCCTTGAGATGCATGATTACTCTGATATGTATGATTTAATTGTTGCTGTTTTATTATTAAACATTTGGGGTATTTTAGAAGGGTGTTACATTAGTGGTATCAGAGCAGGTCGGTCCGTCCGGCCAGTTGTCGTGTCGTTTTGTCTAACAATTGTGTATTGTTACCAATCTAATTTTAAGTTGTGTTGTATTGATAAGTTGAAATGGCTGGAAGGAATGACGCTGCAATGGCTGCCGCAATGCAAGCAATGGCACAAGCTGTGCAGAACTTGCCAAATGCTGGTGGAGATGCTGGATCACGTAGCTTGGCGACTTTTCAGAGAGAGAATCCGCCGGTGTTTAAAGGGAAGCATGATCCAGATGCAGCCTTGGGATGGTTGAAAGAGATTGAGAGAATCTTCCGTGTTATGGATTGTACTCCAGCTCAGAAGGTTCGGTATGGTACTCACATGCTAGCAGTCGAAGCTGATGACTGGTGGCTAGAGACTCACGAGAGGTTGACCGCGGCAGGTGAAGTCGTTACTTGGGATGTATTCCGTAGGGAATTTCTGAGGAAGTATTATCCAGAGGATGTCCGTGGTAAGAAGGAGATTGAATTCCTTGAGCTGAAGCAAGGAAACATGTCTGTCACCGATTATGCTGCGAAATTTGTGGAGCTGTCCAAATTTTATCCTCATTACATTGGTGCGGGTGCTGAATTTTCAAAGTGCATCAAGTTTGAAAACGGATTGCGCTCTGAAATTAAGAAAGCTGTTGGGTATCAGAAGATACGCATTTTTACTGAATTGGTTGATAGCTGCAGGATATTTGAAGAGGACAATAATGCTCATTACAAGATTGTCAGTGATCGCAGAGGCAAGCAACATCAAAACCGTGGCAAGCCGTATGATGTTCCAGCTGGAAAAGGGAAACAAGTAGCTGCTCCGGCTCAGAGGACTAGTAGGGGAGGTGCTCCTGCTGGTATAGTTTGCTTCAAATGTGGTCAGGCTGGTCATAAGAGTAATGTATGTACTGCTGAAGTGAAGAGGTGTTTTCGCTGTGGTAAGACTGGGCATGCAATAGCTGATTGCAAGCACAAGGAAGTGATTTGTTTTAATTGTGGCGAAGAAGGGCATATTGGAAGTCAGTGTCGGAAGCCGAAGAAAGGGAATCAGTCAGGAGGCAAGGTCTTTGCTTTATCGGGTTCTGAGACTTCTGCAGATGATCGTTTGATCCGAGGTACGTGTTATATTAATGGCTTTCCTCTTGTAGCTATTATTGACACAGGTGCGACTCATTCCTTTATATCCTTGGATTGTGCTGTGAAACTTAAGTTAGAGATATCTGAGATGTTTGGTAGTATGGTAATTGATACTCCTGCGAAGGGCTCAGTGACTACTACTTCGGTTTGTTTAAGTTGTCCTTTGAGTATTTTTGGTAGAGACTTTGGGATGGACCTAGTGTGTCTTCCACTAGCGCAGATTGATGTTATTCTGGGTATGAACTGGTTGGTGTTTAACCGAGTTTCTATCAATTGTTTTGATAAGACGGTAGTCTTTCCTGAGATTGAGGAAGGAAAGAGTTTGTTTCTATCAGCAAGGCAGGTGAATGAAGAAGTAGCTGATGGGGCAGAGTTGTTTATGCTGTTAGCAACTTTAGAGGCCAAGGATAAGATGGTGATTTGTGATCTAGCCGTGGTGCGTGATTTTCCTGATGTGTTTCCTGAAGAGGTGAATGAATTACCACCAGAACGCGAAGTGGAGTTCTCGATTGATTTGGTACCTGGTACTAGACCGATATCGATGGCTCCGTACCGTATGTCTGCTGTTGAGTTAACTGAATTGAAGAGTCAGTTGGAAGATCTGTTGGATAAGAAATTTATTCGTCCGAGTGTGTCACCGTGGGGTGCACCGGTGTTGTTGGTTAAGAAGAAAGAAGGTACTATGAGGTTGTGTGTGGACTACAGGCAACTGAATAAAGTGACGATCAAGAATCGGTATCCGTTGCCGAGGATTGATGATTTGATGGATCAGTTGGTTGGTGCAAGTGTGTTCAGCAAGATAGATTTGAGATCTGGGTATCATCAGATACGTGTGAAGACTGAGGATATTCAGAAGACTGCTTTCAGGACAAGGTATGGACATTATGAGTATTCTGTAATGCCTTTTGGTGTAACTAATGCACCTGGAGTATTTATGGAGTATATGAATAGGATTTTCCATCCATACCTAGACAAGTTTGTTGTGGTATTTATTGATGATATTTTGGTGTATTCGAAATCGGAAGAAGAGCATGCTGAGCAGTTGAGAGTGGTTTTGGAAGTTCTACGAGGAAAGAAATTATTTGCTAAATTGTCCAAGTGTGAATTTTGGTTAGAAGAGGTAAGTTTTCTTGGTCATGTGATTTCAAGAGGTGGTGTTGCTGTTGATCCTTCTAAGATAGAAGCGGTATCTAAGTGGGAAGCCCCGAAGTCTGTTGCTGAGATTCGAAGTTTTCTTGGTTTGGCTGGTTATTATAGGAAGTTCATTGAGGGATTTTCTAAGTTGGCGTTACCGTTGACGATGTTGACTAGAAAGGGGCAAGCATTTGTTTGGGACTCAAAATGTGAAGAAGGTTTCCAAGAGTTAAAGAGAAGGTTAACTACTGCTCCTATTCTGACATTACCGAGTTCGTCGGAACCATTTGAAGTTTACTGTGATGCTTCATTGTTGGGTTTGGGTGGCGTGTTGATGCAGAATAAGCAGGTTATAGCTTATGCTTCAAGACAGCTGAGGGTTCATGAGAGGAATTATCCGACGCACGATTTAGAGTTGGCGGCTGTGGTGTTTGTTCTGAAGTTATGGAGACATTACTTGTATGGGTCAAGATTCGAAGTTTTCAGTGACCATAAAAGTTTAAAGTATTTGTTTGATCAGAAAGAGCTGAATATGAGACAGAGGAGATGGTTAGAGTTTCTGAAGGATTATGACTTTGGTTTGAATTACCATCCGGGTAAAGCAAATGTAGTGGCTGATGCGTTGAGTCGGAAATCATTGCATATGTCTATGCTAATGGTTAAGGAGTTGGATTTAATTGAACAGTTTAGAGACTTGAGTTTGGTGTGTGAGAGTACTCACAATAGCGTTAAATTGGGAATGTTGAAGTTGACAAGTGGTATTCTGGATGAGATCAGAGAGGGTCAGAAATCTGATATGCTTTTGGTTGATAAGTTGACTCTAGTGAATCAAGGTCAAGGTGACGAATTCAGAGTTGATGAGAATGGTATTTTGAAGTTTGGTAGTCGGGTGTGTATTCCGGATGTTACCGAGCTTAAGAAGAGTATTCTTGAAGAAGGACATCGTAGTGGGTTGAGTATTCATCCTGGAGCCACGAAGATGTATCATGATTTGAAAAGGTTATTTTGGTGGCCGGGAATGAAAAGAGAAATTGCAAGTTTTGTGTATTCCTGTTTGACTTGTCAGAAGTCGAAGATTGAGCATCAGAAGCCGTCTGGGCTAATGCAACCGTTGGCTATTCCAGAGTGGAAGTGGGATAGTATCAGTATGGACTTTGTTTCTGGTTTACCGAGAACAAGTAAGAATTTTGAGGCTATTTGGGTGATTGTTGATAGATTGACGAAGTCGGCTCATTTCATTCCGATCAGAATGGATTATCCGTTAGAGAGGCTAGCTGAGTTGTATATTGAGAAGATTGTAAGCTTGCATGGTATTCCGTCGAGTATTGTTTCGGACAGAGATCCTAGATTTACATCGAAATTCTGGGAAGGTTTGCAGAGAGCTTTGGGAACTAAGCTGAGATTGAGTTCTGCATATCATCCGCAGACTGACGGTCAGACTGAGAGGACGATTCAGTCATTAGAGGATCTTTTGAGAGCTTGTGTTTTGGAAAAAGGAGGTGGTTGGGATTGTTATTTACCGTTGATTGAGTTTACCTACAACAATAGTTTTCATTCGAGTATTGGTATGGCACCGTTTGAAGCTTTGTATGGTAGGAGATGTCGGACACCGTTATGTTGGTATGAGTCCGGTGAGAGTGCTGTGATTGGACCGGAGATTATTCAACAAACTACGGAAAAGATTAAGATGATTCAGGAGAAGATGAGAATTGCTCAGAGTCGTCAGAAGAGTTATCATGATAAGAGGAGGAAGTCACTTGAGTTTCAAGAGGGAGATCATGTGTTTCTTCGTGTTACTCCGATAACAGGTGTTGGTCGAGCTTTGAAGTCGAAGAAGTTGACACCGCGATTTATTGGTCCTTATCAGATTTTGGAGAGGATAGGAGAAGTAGCCTATCGTATCGCTTTACCGCCGTCGCTTGCGAATTTGCATGATGTTTTCCATGTGTCCCAGTTGAGGAGGTATATTCATGATCCGTCGCATGTGGTCCAAGTAGATGATGTACAGGTGAGAGATAACCTGACTGTTGAAATATCACCTATGAGGATTGAGGATCGAGAGTTGAAGCAGTTGCGGGGTAAAGAGATTGCCTTAGTGAAGGTAGCTTGGGGAGGACCAGCAGGTGGCAATGTGACTTGGGAGCTGGAGAGTCAGATGAAAGAGTCCTATCCAGAGTTATTTGCTTGAGGTATGTTTTCGAGGACGAAAACTCTTTTAGTGGGGGAGAGTTGTAACACCCCAAATAAAGAAAAAGAATTATTTAATTAAGTTGATAATATAATTATTAATTTAATTAAATAAATTGGATTATTGGATTATTATTATTATTATTATTATTATTATTATTATTTTGGAATAATAATAATTGGAATATATATAAGTGGGAATAAAGAAAAGGGTTTCATTCTTAACAAAGAAATTTCACGTGAAACTCAGAGAAGCTGCAGAGAAGAGGAAAAAGGGCAAAGAGCCGAAAAGCACGGTTGAGGAACGGAAAAGCTAAAGTTTAGAGAATTGCCGGATTATCTCAGGTAAGGGGGGTTTATCGTCGGTTAATGGGTATTATAGATTAACATGTCATGGGTAGTGATAAGCCGTTAAATTAACCCTAATTGGGACTGTATATGCTGAAATTGACGTTGGATAAACCGTGTTAAAAACTGCAAATTGAATTGATAGTTGTGTGAGTCTAAATGTTAGACTATAGCACGAATCCCGATTAAAAACTTGATTCGGCACTACTAAATTACAGACAATTTAGGTTTTCTTAGAAAGGGTTTAGATGCGGAAGCGGCCGGAAAACCTGATCTGCGTGAAGCTAACAGAACTTTGGAATAAATCAGAAAAACTGAGTCTGCGCGCGAGCGGTCGACCATAGGGTCGGCGTGCGCTGACCCGTGGTGCCTGCGCCGACTGTATGCGTCGACGCAAGGCATTTTGCGCCGACCAGTGAGTTAAGCGTCGACCCCATGCGTCGATGCAAGGGGCCTTTGCGCCGACTCCCTCCAGTTGAGCAGAGTCTTTGCAGAGTGGAAAATAGTTAATCTTTTTATGTTGTAAATGTGATTAGTGATTGAACCATTGTAGCTAATCGTGAGGAATAATTTTGTTGGGTTTTATGTTGTGAAATGTTGATGCAAATATGTGATAAGTTGTTTTATTGAAAACTCTGAGTTGTAGGCTGATGAGCCAAAGTTGAATATAAGTTGTTTCGTTGAAAATACTGAGTAGTAGGCTGATGAGCCAACGTTGATTTTAAGTTGTTGTTGTTGAAAAAGCTGTTGTGTTGCTGTTGCTATTATGTTGTTAAGGTTGCAAGTCGTACATGCCATATACATTCATATGCATTAAGTCGGAGCTTTGTCTCACACCACGTTGGCCTGGATTGGCAAAATTATGGGGCTTTTGCTCACACCACGTTGGCCTGGATTGGCAAAAATTATGGGGCTTTTGCTCACACCACGTTGGCCTGGATTGGCAAAATTTTAAGTTGAAAGTTGAAGGCTTATGCCTTGATGCCCACTAAACTGGCAATGATTTTAAGTTGGGAGTTTTACTCCAAATGGTACCACATGCATGAAGAGTCGAGTCTCATTGAGTTGCATTTTATGTTGTTATTGAGTTGCATTGTATGTTGTTATGGAGTTGTATTGACGTTGTGATTGAGCACGATATTTTAGTTGATATGCCGTAAATGACTGCAGGATATAATTAGGGTGATTTAACGTGTAGAATTACTTAACATAACATGATAAATTATAATATTTGTTATATCGATTGAGGAACTCACCCTTACAGCTATATTTTTCAGGTAACGAGCAGTGAGTCGAATAGAAGGTAGTGCTTGAAGTCTAGTGTGGTTAGAGGGTCATGCTCTGATAGATGTAACATCGGGACGGGATGTTTGAATTGTTGAATAAATGTTAATTTTGATGAATTACAGATGTTGAAATATTTTATCCGCTGCGTATTGTTAAAGAAGTTTTATGTTGAATAAAATTGAGCATGACTGATTTTATATTGACTTTTGTGAAGAAGTTGTTATGTGACACCCTTGAGATGCATGATTACTCTGATATGTATGATTTAATTGTTGTTGTTTTATTATTAAACATTTGGGGTATTTTAGAAGGGTGTTACACCAGCAGCTACACCAAGCTAAATAGCAAGTGAATTACATTCTTGCAGCAAACTGGTCACATCCAAGCAAGCCCTATTGCAGACCTAAAGCAGGACATGCATTACATACTACCTGAAGCTCAAACACATTTCTGCAGTAACTCATGGGCATACAACCTGCAACCAGGGGGATTGTCATGAGCAAGGTCAAATCAATGCAAGGAAAGAATATAGTGCAACAGTTATAACACAAACATGGACAAGTCTGGTACCCGCAATGGCTGGGAACATAGACTGCAATCCAACACATATCCTGTTGCAGACTTGCAGTTCAACCTTCCCAAATCTAGCAGCTGACCATCTAATCATCATTAATATCGCACCTACTGCACATAAAAAAAACAATGCAGTATACCTGCAGAATGCGCCACATAACCAAGTTGCAAGATAACCTTACCATGAACCTGTGAAACCATGAGGAATACCAACCCAAAGCATGTTTGTATCACAGCAGTTGCATCATTGAGCCACCAATCAGAAATGCATAGGATTTGAATCAAGACCATGTCATGAATCAATGTATCATGCTGCCAAACCCTATTGAAACACAAGTCAGAATAACCTAACTAAATGTTGTTGCATAGGCCCATATTCGGGCCTGCTGCAATGCCATGCTACAAGAAACCAAACCTGCAATCCATAATAAGCCATCAGTCCAATAGTAGAAGCAACTAATTCAAATCATGGCAAGGCAGTCCACAAGAAGTTCATGCACATACCATTCATCAGTTCACAACAATGATCATTCAATGACAAAATCTGCAGCATGCCAACATGTTCTAGCAAAGCAATCATCCATGTTCAGCCATACAAAATAAACAATAACAGAGCAATGATCAAAACCAGGCTACAATATTATCATTCAATCCAAGAGGAAAGCAGGATGGACTTTTAAATAAACATGAGCAAATGGCAGTCGCAACAATACAATATAAATAAAGGCATTGGGGCAATATATATATATATATATATACTACAAAAGATGTACAATAAGTTTCTAGAAGGTGAGGAAGAAATGATTGCCTAATCATCACCCACGGATCTTGGGATGAATTTCATTTGGAGTTCCAGCTCACACAATCTAACAACTGAGATTCTTCAAATCATTCCTAATCCACCCCTTGTCGAGTTCTATAAAGAGCTTTGGGTTCACTCATCATTGGACTCAGATTGTGATTTCCTAAAAAAAAAACTTGCAACTCAAAATCATTCCCTAACCCTCAGTACACGCGCAATCCATTATTGTGAGAGCTTCAACATTCGAAGCTATACACAGTTGAGCTTTGAACCACTGTTCCAACTCAAATCTCAATTCCTAACATCAATTGCACGCTTTAACTCACTAACAGAAACACGACTCAGAAGAAGAGGAGAAAAAGAGAATCACTATACAAGAAGAGGTAGAGGAGAATCAAAGCTCATCTGAGATTGAATCTTTGCCATCATCTTCATGACGGTCTTCAAAAGGTAGATTCATTTCCGGCTTCGTCCTGTTGCATTTCGGTTACCAGTGTATAGTTTAGCACTCGAAGAATCAAATCCTTAACCCTAGGGACTCTGAGTCTTCCATTAGAAGGTTTAATTTGTGATGTCATAGGTTAAGGTTCCTATTTGTTTAGTTGTGATCTGGTCAATAGAGTCAGAATCTTATCCTTTGGATATTGGATTTGAAACTGTGAGGTGGAGGTGGTCAATTTGGTGTTTGGTTATCGTGTTTGGAGCTCCGCCGTAGCGGAAGCTTGTTCGCCGACCATATTTTGGAGGGAACGTTTGAAAGTGGATCTGGCATGGGGGAGAAGTGTATATAACATTTGGTGAAGCAGACTGGGCCAAGGCTCGTGGAGTTACCTCTTTGCACCCTTGCCTTAAATTTTACACCCCTGTTAGTGAAGACCAAGGCCAGTGGGCCTTGGATTGGGCCTCATCTCCCAATTTCCTTCACCACCTCGTTTTTCAACGATGCCCCCCGGTATGGGCTTAGAAGTTGATTCTAAGGCCCATTCTGCATTGTTTTGATCCAAATTTTGATATTTGTTTTTTTTTTTAATTTTATTTTGACATTTCATCTTAATAATTGTTCTGATATTAGAATTTGATTTTATGTTGATATTGTTTTGCTATTAGAATTTCATTTTAGGATTAGTACTAATAATTCTTTGATATTAGAATTTTAATTTTGTATTAATAATTGTTTTGATAGTATAATTCTAATTTGTTTTTATTTGATATTGTTTTGATATTAAGGTTTTAATTTGATATTAATAATTGTTTTTGATTTTAGAATTTTATTTTGACTTTTATTTTGGTAATTGTTTAATAATATTAGAATTGTTCTGATAATAGAATTTTATGTGGTATTATATTTGATATTTATTTTAATTCTCTTATATTTCTTTTTAATTTCGTTTAATCCTAACATCTAACATTAACACCTAACTTTTTACATTTCCGCACTCTAACTTCTAATTCTTTATATTCTTGTACCTAACTCCTAACATTTAATTTTTCTCATTTTATTTACTTTACTTTGCTTCATATTACATTGTACATTCATCATCATTCTTCATTTTATCTTAATAATCAACTTAAAATGGACTAAATATAAAAAAGGGAAAAGAGAATTGATTAAGACCTAAGCATGGATAATGGACATTGGACCATGGACTTAGAGATTTATTTTAGGACCCTTGCATTTGACCTTGGACAAATGTTTAACCCAAGCACGAAAAGAGAATTCATGATATCCACATCAAAGAAGCAAAGGAGTTGTAATATCTTTATGCACTTTCTAGCTTAGGGCACAATGCACACACAAGGCTTTCTCTTAGGCTACCTGACAATGAGACCTTTTATTTCCTACAATCCCTTGTATTTTTCATGTATCCCCCCCTTTTGAATATACTCTTTTACTAGCTTTCTTTGTTATTGCTTGTTAGTTATCCCTTAGACATTAGGAGCGCTCATTATTTCATAATAAATAAATAAACCCTTAATCCAACGTCAAGCGGTATTTTCTCAAATTAAACTCAAAATCACAATAAGATGCAGTTAGGATTGTATGCCACGAGCCTTAAGTGGTAAAGAAGGGATGAGAATGGAGCTTTCTTACACTCTCTATGAGTACTTTGAACACAATACGTTTGGCTTGGCAGTTCAAGGAATTCACCTTTATCCATAGTCTTTAGTGCAATCCGAAGTCAATAATACTGTATTTTTCAAAACCTAAAAACAACATCAACTTATCAAACCTTTTGTTTGAGCCTTAGAGCATCACATCGAAAACCCTTTTTCAAGGTATAAAATGAACAAAACAAACAAAAATTTTGTACCCATGGACTACGGGGCTCTGATTTCTCACTTCAACAAGTGAGCATACGTAGGCACGAGAACCCAAATCCTTCACTCTGCAAACCTTTAGCAAGTAAGCATCAAGATAATGACACTCATTCAAGTGTAAACATCCTAGATGGTTCCCATGGAGTACCATGGATGTGAGGGGTGCTAATACCTTCCCCTTGCTTAACCGACTTCCGAATTTGTGCGTGGTTGCGATGACCATTCTTTGGGGTTCTCTCGATATTTTCCCTTTCCTTTGGAATAAATAAAAACCGATGGCGACTCTGTATATTTCGCGTAGCGATAGCTGGCGAATCTACTGGGGATTCTCGTTTCCCTAAGCAAGTCAAGCCTAATCTAGGTTGCTTCCTCGCGTGTGTGGGTGTTTATCCTTTTGATTTTCTTTCCTTATTTATCGCCTTTCGCTTTAAACTCTATAATATCTGTTATGTGGTTCCATGGTTCTATGGTATCGATAGATACTACTTTGATTGCAAGAAGCCTTGTGGGAAAGACTATCTACCCGAGTCTAGAGTGAAAACTTGAGATAAGAGAGGTTGAGTAGTATGGGCCACCAAGAAGCTTTTCTTGTAAGGGTCGATACCAGAACCTCACGTAGAGTAGATTCTTTTTAGGATGTTGACGACCGTCAATCTTTTGGCGTAAGCGATTAATATTTTTATTAGGATCAATGACTCTAAGGACCTTTGTAGAACACTGAACCTTTGGCTAATTAAGATTGATGGCCGCGTAGCGCGGGTCCCCGAGAAGCTTTTCTCGCGAGGGTCGGCACGAAGATCTCACTCAAAGTAGACTTTCTTGATGGAGTTGTCGACCGATATGCTTTTACTGTAAGTGGCAAACATTCAAGGAAGTCCATGACTTTGAGACCCTTGTCTAGAACCCCATGTCGATGGTCATGTAGTACGGGTCCCCGAGAAGCTTTTCTCGCGAGGGTCGATACGAAGATCTCGCCCAGAATAGAATCATTTGATGGAGTTGTCAACAGGCATGCTTTTGCTGTAAGCAACAAATAGTCAAATGAATCAATGACTCTGGGGTTCCTATCTATAAACCTAGACCACAACTGCTGAGATCCCTAATATGGAAAGCAATCAGTGTTATCCTCCATACATATCTCGGGTTATGCTTGCTTGTGTGTTCAACTTGTGAAAGCCATGCTTATGCACCGTACATCCATGCATTCATACATTCATGCATCATATGCATAAACTACATAAAAACAAAACCCTTAGTGTCTGGTGTTTATTCCAGGAAACTACAAACATTTTTGCCAAAGAAATCATGAATCCTCTTCTCAGAAAAAGTACATTCACCTTCAGGTATAAGAACCTCAATTGGACAGATTGAAGGCTTTGAGTTCCAAATTGGCACATGTCAAGTACAAATGCTACGCGGCTTATGGAAACATTCTGTACCTAGTGAACGAGAATGTGGACTTTGCAGCTCTCACTACTCTGGCTCAGTATTATGACATCCCGTTGCGTTGCTTCACCTTCCCAGATTTCCATATAGCTGCTACTTTGGAAGAGTTTGAGAGGATATTGAATCACTCCATCAAAGATCATAATCTGTTCCCAAAGATCGAAGAAGACTTCATTATGCCCAAGTTAGTAGTAGTGTTGGGTATTGATGTGGGGGAATTAGCAGCCAGTTGGGCTCCAAAAGGGGTTGACAAGGAAGTTTTTGGAAGGCCACGCTTGGAAATTTGTTGAAGAAGAAAAGTGGGAGTCTTGTATTCCGGTCTTGGCATTGTTGATCTATGGGTTCATCCTATTCCCAAACACCGACAACTTCATAGATCTTTCAGCAGTAGAAGTTTTATTATCTGGCAACGCAGTGGCATTCCTCTTGGCAGACTTCTACCACATTTTCCACACCCTCCACGAGAAGAAGGGTGGAACTTTCCTATGTTGTGCTCCATTGTTTCATATATGGATGAAAACTCATATGCTGCAAAAGGATCCTTTTGTATCTAAATAGCTCCCATGGTGTCAGAAATTTGCATCACTCTCTGTCGGTGCCATCCAGTGGTACAAGAGGGAATGAGAAACCCAAAACATCATCCTCAGATGTGGAGGATTTCCAAATGTACCTTTGGTGGGTACACATGGGTGTATTAACTACAATCATGTGTTGTGCATGAGGCAATTTGGGCATGCAATGAATGGTCCTCCTAGAGATGAAGACTTGGTTCCTTTTGTTATCAACAGTGTCGATCCACCTAACCCTGCTGTGAGGAAAGTCAGAAAAGCTTGGACAAAGGTTATCAGAAGTGGTCCAGAACTTGGGAAGAAGAATGTAATTGCCAAAGAGCTTGCCGTGGGCGAAAGGAAGAGCCCAAATAGTCAAGATCTCTTTCTAATTTGAGTCCTCATCTCTCCCTCAAGTGCCCGAGCCCGAGCCAATCTTACAAGAAGATGTTGATAAACTTACTAGTAAGATTAGTGAACTTGAACTAGAAAATACTCTCTTGCAACTCCAACTCATGAAGCAGAAGTAAAGGGGTGATGACTTGGAAGATGATGGAAAGGAAGTAAAAACCTTATATGAAAGTAGTAAGAAGAGAGCTAGGGAAGAGAAAGGTAAGAAAGAATGGGTTGATAGTGCTCTCTTAGGAGCAAATTCATAACTCAGTGGTCGTGATAATGAATTGGACCGAGCCTGACGCGTTGTCCGAGACTTGGAAAGGACCATAGAGCTTACCAACATAGACAAGAAGAGCGCAAGAGAAGACTACGAAGCTCAAATCAGTAAGCTGAGGAAGACCATCAAGGAGTGTCAAGATCACGCTTCCCGTGAAAAACTGGAAAAAGAGAAGATATACTGAGCTTACCTTCATGAGAAGTTCCAGCTGGTAATAGCTTACGAGAAGATCCAAAGTATGAAGGCGAGAATTATTGATGAGGCTTATCAAGAGTTGAGAAACAGTTGTTTGTATTGGGAAGATCCCTATCAGAAAACCGAAGGAGCTATAGCCGAGAGGGACACCATAATTAGGAACTTGCAAGGGCTCTACACCGAAAGGAGAACAAGTACGCAAATATGGCAGTTCTGACCAACTATGCTCTTTAGAATTTCCCCGACATGATGAAAGAGGTTGGCCTGATCATGTGTCTAGAGAACACCCTCACCAAGTCTACAACTTTGTGAAGTTCTTCAAGAAGACTCTGGCCGAGCTAATCACAGATGTTGAAGCTCTTCTTAAATCCTAGGGGATCATATTCCAAGTCAATTTATAGCTTGTATTTGACTTAATACAAAGAGGGTTGTCTCTTTAATTTGCTTGTACTTGTCGTGTTCAAAAAAGATGAATGAATGAATGAGGTTTTATGATTCCACATAGTGTGTGCTTTTATTTTTGATTACAACGCCAATTGTCTAAATTGTTTCTCGCAATAAATAACACGAAAACTAAGAGTTTTGCCAAAAAAAACCAAAGCATGCATCATTCTGCATGATACAAAAGCGAAACAAGAAACTTACCACTTGACCTTTTTTCCATCCAGAAATAGCAAACTGACTTCTCAACATCGATGTAATACCCGAAGCAAGCAAAACTCACTCATGCACCAGCTCGAGCAGAACCAGAGTTCTTTAAGGGAAGAAGTGTTCAGTATGTGTGCCCAAATAGGGTAACTGATGGAGATCATCCAAGCTGTGGCAAGGGGCCAAGAAGATATTGCTAGGAGTCACGAGGAACTCCGCCAAGCCAATCAGATGGCTGATGTTGCTTCAAATCATATGCCACCACTTGGCAACCCCGCTATTGATCACACTGAATCACACCGCATTTTTGACTCGGATTTCACATGTTTTTTAGGTCTTTATTATCATTTTGCTTGTGTTATGCTTTCTTTTGTACTGTTTTCAGGTATTTAGCTCTTTCAAGACCTTTTTAGAAGAAACAAAGCAAAAAGACCATGAAATTAGGGTTTTCGACAAAAATTGTACTCATGGCGTTCTACATGGCAACCGCTATAGGAGAAGCCATGACACATCAACCCTCAACCAGGAGAAAACTGCCACGATCCCATGAACTTCCCCATTTACTCACATGGCGGGCGCCACCTTTGCATTTCACGTTCCCACTAAAGAGAAGTTGAAGGGCATCCTGGTCTTCGCATGCTGCTGAGTTCCTCTATAAATAGGTCGTTCTAGTTCATTTCCAAATCATCCAACTTAGTTTACAACACTAAGACTATATTATCATCTGTAAAAATGGTAATCCGTCACATCGAGGGATTATCGCACCTTAGGGAGATTGAGTTGGAGCACTTTGATTTTGCTGTCTTTATTTTCAAAGTCAAAGGCTTATTTACTTCCTTGTACCAGATTTAAAGCTTTCGTTTGGAGCAGGTTCTAATTTAATCGCATTTTTTATTTTACTTTCTATGCTTTACTTTACTTAATTTCTTGCCATGCCTTACTTTATTTAATTCCTTGTCATGCTTTACTTTATTTAATTTCCTGCCATTGTCTTTACTTTATTTAATTTTCCCGCCATTATCTTTATTGCTCTTTTTAATTGTTTTACATGCTTTACTTGTTCTTTACGCCTTACATTCTAAACAACTTTTCATCATGATCAATATCGTTGTGTTTATTTGTATTACCATGTCTGTCTAAATCTTTCAGAGGTTAGAATGTAAGGATCGCGGTTAAAGAGATGTTTCACATATTGCATCTGTAGAAATGCTTTAGGGGTTGTTTTGATTTTTAATTCGAGTTTTCTGAAACAAACTTGGTTAATTTTAACTACACAAGGAGTGCGAAAGCACCCTGGCTTAGTTAACTAGGAATTTTTATCACTTTAAGGAAAAACAATTTTTGAAACTGTTTTCGAACACGTTGATAGATTTAAAATCAGGAAACTCCTTAGGTAAAACTTTCTGAATCAAAATCACTTTTCAACTAAGCTTACGAGTCTTATTTCTTAAAAATAGGTTTACTAGTTTAGCGTTCTGCGCACCTTTTATAAGTGACAATAAAAGGCCTTAATTTAAGGGTAAACTCTATTCTAAATACGCGAAAGCGATAGTCCCTATTAAATGGATTCTTTTCAAGAGTAGAAAATATTGCCCCATAAGTAATTCTATTTAGACAATCGAAGCATCGTTTAACTGACGTGAATTACATTCAAACCTATCTTTATCTACACTGTATTTATCATTTTCTTTATTTACTGTTATTTTGCGACATCAATATCTCATTTGTACCGCTTTAGATAAACATAGTAACAATAGTAATTGATAGATTGACGATTTGGTCTCTGTGGGATCGATATTCTTTCATATTACTCTGACGCGATTCGTGCACTTGCGAATATAGCGATCAAGATTTTGGCGCCGTTGCCGGGGACCAACTTCGTCAAATTTCGTACCCTATTGTTACAACGTCTAGACTAAGGCATTATTAGCCGGTAAATGCGAAGAACCCGTAGTACCGGAAATTTAGTAGATCCCTTAGCGAAACCCGAACGTTACACTCGTACACGCCTCTTACTCATCCGAATTAAGAAAGTTATGGTCGAGAATCGCGACCGGAGACCTCTGAAGGAATTTGCCCAACCCTCTGACGAGGAACCTAGTTCTAGTACAGTAAACCCCCTCATTCCTGCCAATAATTTCGAACTAAAACCATCTTTACTACAATTAGTGCAACATAACCAATCTGCGGGTCTCGCTACTGAGAACCCAAATCAACATTTAAAAGCCTTTATCCAACTGGCCGACACCTTTAAATCCAACGGTGCTTCACCTAATGCGATTTGTTTAAGATTATTTCCTTTCTCCCTCAGAGATAGAGCACGTTCATGGTTAGATTCACTTCCAGCTAACTCAATAACCACCTGGGAAGACCTTAGGAGAGTATTCCTTGCTAGATATTTTCCCCCTAGTAAGACTGTTGTTCTTCGAAAGCAAATAACTATATTTACTCAAAACCAAGGAGAATCACTTTTTGAAGCTTGGGAGAGATACAAGGAGTTGTTAAGCGTCTGCCCACACCATGGCCTAGAACAATGGTTGATCGTTCATGCCTTCGATAATGGACTCCATTATAACACAAAGATGAGCATCGATGCTGCCGCTGGTGGCACGTTGATGAACAAACCTTATCCTGAAGCTTGTGACCTAATTGAGGATATGGCCCAAAACCATTACCAATGGGGGACTGAACGAGCATCAGTAGAGAAAAAGGAGACCCAAGGTGGAATACATGAGATAAGTTCTATGGACATGATGCAAGCGAAAATGGACGCTTTAGCCCTTAAGGTCGAACATATTTCCACAAACTCTAACACCACAACGGTAGTCCATACAGAGTGTGAACTTTGGGGATCTAAAGGACACGAATAAGTGGAATGTAACCTTTTAAACGACCTAAACACCGACCAAGTGAATTACGCCCAAGGTAACCCATTTTCAAACACTTACAACCCTGGATGGAGGAATCACCCAAATTTTTCCTATAAAAACCAGAACCCTATCCAAAACTATGCACCTCAAAGACCACAAGGTTTTCAAGCCCAAAAACAAAATCAACCTATGCAAGTTGTGCCCTAGAAGCCTAACCTTGAGAAAATCATAGAGAACTTTATATCATGCCAGACTCAGCAAAATAAAGAATTCCTAAACCACAACATTCACGTAAACGAACTGATAACGCAATTAGGGACTAAGGTTGATCAGATAATTACTCACAATAAGATGCTTGAAACCCAGATCTCACAGGTAGCACAAAACCAAGCCCCGCAAACTACACCTAGAGGATAATTCCCTAGACAACCTCAACTCAACCCCCGAGGGCAAGCTAACGCTATCGCATTACGAAGTGGGACCGCTTACGAAGGGCCTCATAACCCAGAAATGAGCGAGTCAAAAGCTTCTAAAGAAAATATCCCTACCAACCAAGAAGAGGAACCCGTGGAACCCGAAAAACAAACCGACTAAGAAGGAGAAGCCAAGGATAAGACTTACATACCACCACCCCTGTACAAACCACCAATCCCATATCCGCAAAGACTTAAACAAACCAAAATCGATAACCAATACCAAAAGTTTATAAAAGTAATAGAGAAGCTTCATGTAGAGATTCCTTTCACCGAAGCCATCACCCAAATTCCATCTTACGCCAAATTTTTCAAAGACATCTTAACCAACAAGCGTAGGCTTGACGATCCCAAACCCTTGGAATGAAACTTTATTTCAGAGAATAAACTTGCTAAGAAGGAGAAAGACCCTGGGAGTTTTTCTATACCTTGCATTCTAGGGAGTCATGTGATCGACAAAGCTTTCCTAGACTTAGGCGCTAGTGTGAGTTTAATGCCCTTAGCTGTGAGTAAAAGGTTAAACTTAGGAGAATTACAACCAACTAAGATGTCCCTCCAATTAGCCGATAGATCTGTTAAGTATCCTGTAGGCATATTAGAAGACATCCCAATTAGATCGGTCAACTTTATATCCCGACAGGCTTTGTGGTCATGGATATCAAGGAAGACGACGATATACCTATCCTTTTAGGTAGACCATTTTTATCAATAGCCGGAGCTATAATAGATGTTAAAAGAGGAAAATTAACTTTCGAAGTAGGAGATGAAAAGATAGAGTTTATTCTTTCGAAGTTCTTGATGGCACCAATCATAGGAGATGCATGTTACGCGATTGATATCATAGATGAATGCATAAGGGAATTTGATTAAAAAGAACCTATGATCGAACCATTTTCAAACCCGAATGAAAAGGATGTCGAGCTAAAGGAAACAGAACCTCACACTAACAAATTTTTGGCCTTTACTCCAGACCTTTCACTAAACCCTTAAAAACCATCTCAAGAACTTAAGGAATTGCCTAAGAACCTAAGATACGAGTTTTTGGATAAAGAAATGAACCTCCCAGTAATAGTTAGTGCCACCTTAAACCAAGACGAGACAAACCAACTCTTGAATGTTTTACGAAGATACCCCTCTGCCTTAGGATACAACATATCTGATTTAAAAGGTATAAGCCCATCCGTGTGTATGCACTGGATCTTGCTAGAGGAGGATTCAAAACCTTCCAGAGAACATCAGAGAAGAATCAACCCTGTAATGAGTGAGGTGGTAAAGAAGGAAGTCTTTAAACTGCTAAAAGCTGGTATAATCTATCAGATCTCTAATAGTAAATGGGTAAGTACTGTTCATGTGGTACCCAAAAAGGGAGGCATCACAGTAGTGCAGAACGAAAAGGGAGAGCATGTGGCTAAACGTATAGAAGGCGGATGGTGTATGTGCATAGACTATAGAAAACTCAATAAGGCAACTAGGAAAGACCATTTCCCCTTCCATTCATAGATCAAATGCTTGAGCGTCTCGCCAGACACTCTTACTTTTGTTATCTGGATGGATATTCTGGATTTTTCCAAATACCCATACACCCCGAGGATCAAGAGAAAACAACCTTCACCTGTCCTTACGGAACATTTGCTTACAGACGAATTTCGTTTGGACTCTGCAATGCGCTAGCTACTTTCCAATGTTGTATGATATCAATCTTCGCATATTATCTCGACGGAATTATGGAAGTGTTCATGGATAATTTCTCGGTATGTGGGTTTGACTTTGAGAATTGCCTCATAAATCTTGAGAAAATCCTAGAAAGATGTGTAGAAGTTAACCTTGTATTAAACTGGGAGAAATGCCACTTTATGGTTAAAGAAGGCATAGTGTTAAGACATATAATATCTGAAAGAGGCATTGAGGTCGACAAAGCAAAGATAGAAGTGATAGAAAACCTTAACCCTCCTAAGACTGTTAGAGAAGTCCGAAGTTTTCTTGGACACGCCGGTTTTTACCAACGCTTTATCAAAGATTTCTCTAAAATAACAAAACCCCTGACTGGCCTTCTGATGAAAGACGTCGAATTCATTTTCGATGAAAAATGTATCGAAGCCTTTAATCATTTAAAACAAGCGCTAATTTCAGCACCCATTTTACAAACTCCAGATTGGACTCAACCTTTTGAAATAATGTGTGATGCTAGTGATTTCCCTGTAGGAGATATTTTAGGACAAAGAAAAAATAAGAAATTACATGTGATATATTACGCTAGTAGAACCCTAGATGCCGCTCAACTCAATTATACGACAACAGAGAAGGAACTTCTAGTTGTAGTTTTTGAAATTGATAAATTTAGGTCTTATCTTGTCAGATTTAAGATTATAGTCTATACAGACCATGCAGATATCTGTTACCTTCTAAGCAAAAAGGATGCGAAACCTAGGTTACTCAGATGGATCCTTTGCTACAAGAGTTCGACTTAGATATCTGAGACAAAAAGGAACAGAAAACGTAGTTGCTGATCATCTTTCTAGACTAGAGCATTTGAAGCCAGACCATTTACCTATACATGATGATTTCGCCTATGACAGATTAATAGCTAAGTTAGATAACGTTCCCCTTGAACCTGATAGAGACAACCTTGGAATAATTTCAGAGATTAGCAGAGTACCATGGTACGCTGATTTTGTGAATTATCTAGCCGCTGATATCATACCACCTGACCTCAATTATCAACAAAAGAAGAAGTTCTTTAAAGATGTAAGACATTTCTATTGGGACGAACCACTCCTTTTTAAAAGAGGAACAAATAACATCTTTCGACGTTGCGTCCCGGAAGAAGAAGTTAGAAATATCATAGAGCATTGTCACTCTTCACCCTATGATGGACATTCAAGCACATCCAAGACATACGCTAAGATCCTTCAAGTTGGTCTTTATTGGCCAACACTATGGCGTGATGTACATACTTATATTGTCCAATGTGACCGGTGCCAGCGCGCTGGAAACATCTCAAGACGCGATGAAATGCCTTTGAAAACATCCAAGAAGTGGAATTATTTGATGTTTGGGGTATTGATTTCATGGGACCTTTTCCATCTTCGATGGGAAACAAGTATATTTTGGTAGCCGTTGACTATGTGTCCAAATGGATAGAAGTTATAGCCTCACCCACTAACGACACAAGAGTAGTCATCAAGATGTTTAAAAATAATATTTTCCCCAGATTTGGAGTACCACGACTTGTCCTAAGTGATGGTGGATCACATTTTATATCAAGGATATTCGATAAACTCTTAAGAAAGTATGGAGTAAAACACAGAGTAGCAACACCATATCATCCCCAGAATAATGGAAGTATCAAACAGAGAGATTAAGCAAATTTGGAAAAAACTGTTTCAATATCCAGAAAAGATTGGTCTGAAAAGCTAACAGAAGCATTGTGGGCTTACAGAACTGCTTATAAAACCCCTATGGAAAGTCACGCCACTTACCTTTTGAACTTCAGCACAAAGCATATTGGGCCATCAAGACCCTAAATTTGGATTACCTAGCATCTGGCGAGAAATGAATCCTCGATATCCATAAATTGGAGGAACTCCGCCAGAACGCTTACGAGAATGGCATTATATACAAAGAAAGAACCAAAGCATGGCATGACAAAAGGATTGTGAAAAAGGGATTTAATATAGGCGACTATGTTCTCCTTTTCAATTCCAGATTACGACTTTTTCCAGGTAAGCTGCGTTCGAGATGGACAAGCTGCTTTAAGGTTTCTAAAATCCTCAAATCTGGAGCAGTTGAAATCCGGAACAATTCTCGTAATCCGTTTATGGTAAATGGACAAAGGCTGAAGCAATATCAAGGAGGTGACATCCCCACAGAATGCCCTGGCCATACTTTGATCGACCCTCCGGTTCCTACCTCCGATATATAAAGATAAAGTCGTCAAGCTAACGACGTTAAACAAGCGTTGCATGGGAGGCAACCCATGATTTATTTTTCCTTTCCTTTACTTTTACTATTTCAATTTATATTTTCATATGTTTTATATATATATTTTTATGTTTATACTAACAGTTGCAATGTTTGCAATTTCAGGTGTTCTCTATTTTTAACCTAACTTTTCAGGATGGAGAATTTCGACACTATGCCAGTGATCTTTCGTAACGCAGTACAGGAGCAACGCTACGCCACGCTTTCTCAGCGTCCAATGCTACCCACCAGATATCCTGATTCAAGCTGCATGGAGACATTAGGCATTGATCCTAGTGTCAGGCATTTGTGCAACCGGTTGCAATGGGATGAGTATACTGAAGCGATGCATGTGACTTACAAGAACCTCACTTTGGAGTTCTTAAGCTCGCTGAACTACGAGCCCTATGTTGGTCACGCTAGTGATGGTGGCTACATTAATTTCAGGTTGTTTGGGACATAATACACCTTCAACCACAAGCATTTCGGTGACTTACTTGGATTTCAGACTACTTATGATGCCTCATCTGAGCTCCCCATGAGCTATTTTCGGAGTAGAGACGTTGAGAAGTTATGGAGTGACATTACATGTGAAGGTAGCCCTGACCCTTCCATCCAAATCTCTAACAAGATCCATAATCCTGCTTTCAGATATTTTCAGATGATTATTGCCCACACCTTCCTGGGGAAGAGTGACACTGATACACACGTAAGTGCTGAAGAGATTTTCTTCATGTACTGTACCACTCAGTCACGCCCGGTAGCTTGCAGAGCTTTTCTGATCGAGAGTCTCTATCTTAATGCTCGCTCTGCTGTGAGTCCTATACATGTTGGAGGCACGGTAACCCATATAGCCTCCTGCCTAGGACTTGATAGAAGACTATTTCACCTAACATCTTAGTGCAGCTATACTTTGATGGATATTGACTTCTGTCTGGACCGTGGCCTCATGAGGAGATCTTCTTTCCACCCGGATCAATACATGCTCTTGATCGAGGGTGAGACTATCCACTACTTTACTTTACCAGACCCTTAGGTAACTTGTGTTTATGATCAGGCCAACTGGGCCTATGCCATAGAAGTCCAAGGCGAGACAGTAGATGAGTAGAGAATCCCACCAAAAGCATAGCATCATCCATCACCTACCAGAATGAAAGTCCTCACTAATAATCCAAATCTTCAGAGTCCAAGCATGCATTCTGAGCTTGTTAAGCTTCGTATGGAGATAGCCCAGCTCCGCCAGGAACTCACTGACGTTGCTTTGCAGGTCGAAGTGTCAGATGCCACACATGCCACTGAAGCCGATATACAGAACAATGAGATCGCTGACCTTAGACACCAGATTGTAGCGCTCTGAGGATCCGAAGTTGAGGAGACTCCATTATTCCCTGGACATTGATGATATCACCGACCGAGAGATGTAGTTTGCTTTACTTATTTCCCATTATTATACTTATTATTTATGCTTGCTTTACTTATTGATTTTATGCTTGCATTTCCTTTCCTAGCATCTCTCGACCCGTGACTTATTACTAACTGTTCATATATATATATATATATATATATATATATATATATATATATATATATATATATATATATATATATATATATATATATATATATATATGCGCATTATTATTATTATGTTTCTATTTCCATTTTATTTTATTTTATTTTACTTTACTATTTTATTTTATTTTGTCATTTATCAAGATTAATAAAAAAAACAGCATACCATGGAAGCCTATGCGCACCCCCCTTTTTACAAAATAAGGAAAAAATTGTAGCCCCAAGAAGCAAAGAACCAACTCGGCCTAAACACCAATTCCGAAGACATGGCGGGCGCCATAAGCCTCATGGCGGGCGCCACGAGGTCTGAACATTTTACGGGACAGAATCCCTAATTTCACCATATTTACCTTCTTCAACCTCTCAAAACCCATTTTTGTCCTCATCCCAATTCTATTGAAGTCCACGAAAAATCCCAACTTTATCATTCTAACTCAAAACCATTATCATTCCTAAACTTCACCCATAAATTTCCTCCACCAAAAACCCACTAAAATTCCATTTTCACTTCCTCACCATAAAAACCCATTTTTCTCTTCACTCACTATCAATGGCCGGAATGGAATTCGACAACATCATCCTTCGCGGAGGGAAACCCGGAGAGCGTCAGAGCAAAATTTTGCAAAAATTGCAATCACGGGAAATTCTCGCCACCAGGTATGTAGACGAGGACTGCTTGTATACTTTAGGGACGTACCATAGTATTTTTAATATGATGGATAAATTAGGATTACATGATATTTTTGCTAATAAGGAACCCACCTACGATAGGCTGGCTAGGGAATTTTTGAGTTCCCTAATTTACACTGTTCATCCTGGCACTGCTAGCACGGTTGGTACCGTATGTTTTCAAATGTTTAATGCTGAATACGAGTACACTACCGATGCCTTAGCAGGTTTGTTAGGAATGCCTTACGGAGAGGGTGCCATTTGTGAGACACCCTTATATGCTGAATGGGCACTCGAAGCCTTTAACTTTTGGAATAGATTATCAAATGTGGTTATCACTTCTTTTGAAGGAATCTTAGAATCCACTATTCATAACCCGACCATCCGTATTTTTCGATATCTTTTGGCATGTACTATTTTTGGTCGGGAAAATTCTAATAAAGTAAATGCTCGCGAGTTGCTATTTTTACAGGGTTGTCTTACTAATCAAAGGAGCAATCCTGTTCCTTTTATGCTTGTACATATTTCCGCCATTTTGAAAAAAGGAGGAACCATTTATTTTGGTGGATTAATTACTTCTATTGCTAGAGCGCTTAATCTCAACGCTGAGTTAACTACGTTAGAACCGCTCCCTCACCACACCATTAACTTGAAAATTTTGAAGGATATGAAATTATGCAAGCTGCGGCGAGCGGGCGGTTATAACCTCATGATCTATGGTGTAGCTATACCAAGTGTTGTTTTACCTTGCTCTCAGCATACAAATGTGCGACATGCAAGGAACTGGACATATGATCTCGATGCTCCACCTTTTACCGGTCCTTTGCCACCTAATGTCCCTATGGACGATGGGCAAGGAACCGATGATGAGTATGACCGGCGCGACCAGTCCCCTGCTCATGATATTCCTACACACACTACATCACCTACACACACTACACCTTCTTCTTCTGATCATTTTACAGGTACCGCTTCCGGGCATTTACATCACTGAGGAGATGTGGCGCAAGCACCTGGCTCGGGAAGAAAGGCATGACACCCTTCTGAATACCATAAACCAACAATTGACTGATAATATGAGCTTTATGGTAGCGTCCCAGTAGCACAGTGAGCAAGCACATCGGACTATCATTGAGTCCTTGCTTTCAATCACTAATGAGCAGCATCGCCAGTGACAGGCTACTAAGCGTCACTTCGCATTTATCGAGGCCAACCAGGGGTCTCTCTTAGGTTGCTCTAGGTAGCTGCAGGAAGGTCTTAGTACTCGTAGCAGGAGTCATCGACCCAAGCATCCTGACTAGGGCGGTGGCGGTACCGGTGATCAGCCATAGTTCTCTCTTTCAGGTTACTCCTACCCTATCACATATCGAAACATTGAGGACATGGTCCGGTTTAAGTGTGGGAGGAGATTTTTATCGTTTTCCTTTATTTTCAGTATGTTTTATTTTCAGTATGTTTTGTGTGTTTTAGTTGTTTGTTTTTATTTCAATAAAATAACATGTGTTTGACGAGTCATCTGTGTGGTGTATCCGCACTTCTCCCATTTCTTTAGCCTTACCAAAAAATTTGTGAACAAAGAAAACAATGTCTTTTGAATATTCAGGCTATAAGACAGGTTTATGACAGGATGCAAAAGACTTGGGAAAACTTTTTCTAAAAATCGATATCATCTTGACATCGTAGGCTTCATGATTATAAGAGTCGATCCTGATACCCATATGTTGTGGCCCTAACTTTTGTTCCAAATAAGTCCTTAAGTAGTTTATCCTTGCAGTCAACTCCGGCTTAAGCATGCTCTACGTAGGGGACCGATGAAAATAAGTGAATGATCATAAAAAAATTTGCTTTGTCCTCTAGTTGTATGAAATTTTGGGCTAAGTGACTCTCACACAGTCATTTAACCCAACAAAATAAAGAGGTCTGTGAAACATGCAGAAGAAAAAAAATAATAATAAAAATATATATACAATAATATGCCTATTGTTGGTTGGTTCAGAGGTATCTGGTGCTAGACTTGGTAGGGTGGATTATGATCCAATCCCCCACAACTACAATTGTATTAAATAAAGGGGTTACACCAACTTATGTACCAGAGCCCCATGCTTAAAATGATAATCACTAACCGGTCACCTTACTATGAGTATGTACGGATAACGGGCTTAATGTGATTGCACCATAATGAAAAGGACTTGAATAAGATGAAAAGAAGGCCTAGGTGTGGTGGGGTGATGTGTATTGATTTGTATAAGAACAAAGCCTACGACCGCATTTGCGAGAAGTGTCACTACAATATCCTTGGTTCGATTCGTTAGTACCTATCGATACATTCCTTGAATGAACTTATAAGCCTTTTTGCCTTGAATTAACTTTGGTTGATACTGTTTTTCTTGCATGAGCTATAAAGTGTTTTGCTTGAGGACAAGTAAAGGTTTAAGTGTGGGAGAATTTGATCACACTGAATCACACCGCGTTTTTGACTCGGATTTCACATGTTTTTTAGGTCTTTATTATCATTTTGCTTGTGTTATGCTTTCTTTTGTGTTGTTTTCAGGTATTTAGCTCTTTCAGGACCTTTTTAGAAGAAACGAAGCAAAAAGACCATGAAATTAGGGTTTTCGGCAAAAATTGTACTCATGGCGTTCTACATGGCGGCCGCTATAGGAGAAGCCATGACACATCAGCCCTCAACCAGGAGGAAACTGCCACGATCCCATGAACTTCCCCATTTACTCACATGGCGGGCGCCATAGAGGGGTGGCGGGCGCCACCTTTGCATTTCACGTTCCCACTAAAGAGAAGTTGAAAGGCATCCTGGTCTTTGCATGTTGCTGAGTTCCTCTACAAATAGGTCGTTCTAGTTCATTTCCAAATCATCCAACTTATTTTACAACACTAAGACTATATTATCATCTGTAAAGGCGGTAATCCGTCACGTCGAGGGGTTATCGCACCTTAGTGAGGTTGAGTTGGAGCACTTTGATTTTGTTGTCTTTATTTTCAAAGTCAAAGGTTTATTTGCTTCCTTATACCAGATTTAAAGCCTCCGTTTGGAGCAGGTTCTAATTTAATCGCATTTTTTATTTTACTTGCTATGCTTTACTTTATTTAATTTCTTGCCATGCCTTACTTTATTTAATTCCTTGTCATGCTTTACTTTATTTAATTTCCTGCCATTGTCTTTACTTTATTTAATTTTCCCGCCATTATCTTTATTGCTCGTTTTAATTGTTTTACACGCTTTACTTGTTCTTTACGCCTTACATTCTAAACAACTTTTCATCATGATCAATATCGCTGTGTTTGTTTGTATTACCATGTCTGGCTGAATCTTTCAAAGGTTAGAATGTAAGGATCGCGGTTAAAGAGATGTTTCACATATTGCATCTGTAGAAATGCTTTAGGGGCTGTTTTGATTTTTAATTCGAGTTTTCTGAAACAAACTTGGTTAATTTTAACTACACAAGGAGTGCGAAAGCACCCTGGCTTAGTTAACTAGGAATTTTTATCACTTTAAGGAAAATGATTTTTGAAACTGTTTTCGGACGCGTTGATAGATTTAAAATCAGGAAACTCCTTAGGTAAAATTTCTGAATCAAAATCACTTTTCAACTAAGCTTACGAGTCTTATTCCTTAAAAATAGGTTTACTACTTTAACGTTTTGCGCACCTTTTATAAGTGACAATAAAAGGCCTTAATTTAAGGCTAAACTCGGTTCTGAATACTCGAAAGCGACAGTTCCCGTTAAATGGATTCTTTTCAAGAGTAGAAAATATTGCCCCATAAGTAGTTCTATTTAGACAATCGAAGCATCGTTTAACTGACGTGAAGTACATTCAAACCTATCTTTATCTGCACTGTATTTATCATTTTCTTTATTTACTATTATTTTGCGACATCAATATCTCATTTGTACCGCCTTAGATAAACATAGTAACAATAGTAATTGATAGATTGATGATTTGGTCTCTGTGGGATCGATATTCTTTTATATTACTCTGATGCGATTCGTGCACTTGCGAATATAGCGATCATCTATGCAGATCCCCGTGGGCCCATAGAGGGGCGTTCCTCCAAATGTGGGAGGAGGTCTGATGAATAAGAACCCGGTCAATCCTCATGTCTTTGAAGTGGATGATCAGAATGATGCTTTCTTTAATCCCAGAGAGGAATTCGTCTATCATGCTTTTGGATCGACTAGTGTTGAGATAGAGAGGAAATTCCGTGCCATAGAAGAAAAGATGAAGGCTATGGAAGGGTCCAATGCTTTTGGGCTAGATGCTGCTGAAATGTGCCTGGTGCCAGGCGTTCAAATACCTGCTAAGTTCAAAGTTCCTAGCTTTGAAAATTATAAGGGGGTCAGCTGTCCCAAAACGCACATCCGAGCATACTATAGGAAGATGGATGCGTACTCTAATGATGAGAAGCTACTCATGCACTTCTTCTAAGACAACCTAAGTGAGGCTTCATTGGAGTAGTACATGCAGTTGGAGAGTATGTCCATTCAAACATGGAAGGACCTAGTTGAAGCATTTCTTAAACACTACCAGTATAATACGAATATGGCTCCAAATCAGACCCAACTCCAAAGCTTGACATAGAAGTCCGAAGAGTCGTTTAAGGAATATGCCCAGCATTGGAGAGAGCTGGCAGCTAGGGTTCAACCTCCACTACCTGAGAAGGAATTGATTGTCATGTTCATGGGAACCCTTCAAGGACCCTACCTGGAGAAACTGATAGGAAGTACTTCTGTTGGATTCTTGGATCTAGTGATTACTGGAGAAAGAATCGAGAACTATTTGAAGAGCAAAAAGATTCAGAGTGTTGCGGACTCTTCTAATAGGGTAAAGAAACCTTATGTCGGTTTCTCCAAAAAGAAAGATGGAGAAACCAATAACACATCAGTGGCTATGGGCAGAGGTAGAACGTATGGGGCGCCTTATCAGCAAGTGGCTATCGTGGCACCTGGTCCTTATCAGCAACAGCCTTACGCCATACCAACTGAGCAGAATATTGGTCAACAACCAGCTCAGTATCGATAACCATATGCTCATCTATAATAATAGTATTATCAACCCGGACAACAAAAGCAAAGGAGGCCAGATAGGAAATTTGATCCCATCCAGACCACTTATGCTCACTTGTTGCCATACTTTCTCAAAGGGTCGTTAATATAGTTAAAGGAGTTGAAGCCTCTAACTGTAATTCCTCCTGGGTATGATGCCAATGCTCATTGTGAATTCCACTTGGGAGCACCTGGCCACACAATTGAGAATTTCAAAGCTCTCAGGCATAGGTACATGATCTAATCGATGCTAAAGCCATTTCGTTCACATCAAATGGTCCTAACACCAACGATAATCTTATGCCACCTGATGTCAGTCCCTCCATGAGTGTGATAGAAGAAGAGAAGAAGATGATGTACTCTATAGATGAAATAAGAACTCCATTGGCTACTGTCAAGGAGCAGTTATTGATGAATGAGGTACATCCTAGGTGTGATGTGAATTGTGAAGATTGCTTAACGAATCCCCAAGATTGTGGGAAGTCGAAAGCTAGTATTCAAGAGCTGATAGATCAGAAGGTAATGATAGTATAACAATTGTCTACTACGAATGAAGTAGATACTCTCGAGATTTCGTATGATCTGATACAAGTGCCTATCGAGATTCCTTATGATCCAATCCTGGTACCTGCTACAGTGCCCCCAATCACACCACTTGTGATTACGGTTCCCTCTCCCTTTCCTTTTGATAGCATGAAGGAAGTGCCATGGAATTACAACTCAAAAGTCTATATCTATGGGCAGGAAGTAAAAGATGAACACGTGGAGTCTAAGGAAGCTAGTGTGAACATTACCGGAGTCGGAGGCAATAACCCGAAGTGGTAGAGTATTCGTACAAGCACCTCCCTCATACAATAATAACCAGGGATCTTCGAGCAAGAACCCAGGTAAGCAGGTGGTAAATGATAGTCATGGACAAGACTTAGCTCAGAAAGTAACCCCTAATGATGAAGTCGAAGAATTTCTCCGCCTCATCAAGAAAAGTGATTACAAAGTGGTTGATCAACTCAACCAAACGCCTTCAAAGATATATATGCTTGCATTGTTGATGATTTCATAAGCGCACAAGGAAGCTCTAATGAAGTTCCTAAGGGCCTCACATGTTCCTCAAGAAATATCCGTGAATCAGTTTGAAGCTGTGGTGGCCAATATATATGCGAATAGTTGTTTGGGTTTCAACGATGATGAATTACCGCCCGAAGGTAGAAACCATAACAAAGCGCTCCACATTTCGATTGAATGTATGGATACAATCTTATCCCTAATATTGGTGGATACCGGCTCCTTGTTGAATGTTCTGCCTAAGAACTTGTTGGCCAAGTTGACTATCAAAGGGTTGGTGATGAAACCGAGTTCGCTCATAGTGAGAGCGTTCGATGGATTGAGGCGGACAGTAATAGGAGAGGTTGACCTTTCTATGAAGATAAGGCCTCACGCCTTCTTCATCACGTTCTACGTGATGGACATGTACCCCGCTTACAGTTGTCTCCTTGGACATCCATGGATACACTCGGTTGGCGCAGTAACCTTAACCCTCCACCAGAGACTGAAGTTCATGATTGGCAGTAAACTGGTAGTGGTGGAAGGAGAAGAAGACATTATAGTGAGCCATTTTGCATCATTCAAGTATGTCGAGGTTGGAGGAGAGATTCATGAGACTCCCTTCCAAGCCTTCAAAGTGGTGAAAATGGAAATGACTCCACCATTGAAGGTAGCTTAAGGCACATAACTTTCTATGGCTTCATGAAAAGATGCAAAGACTATAATACACTTCAGACATCCCACGGGCTAGGGCAGAGTACTTGAGCTACTAGTGAACAAAGACAAATCTGGGCTAGGATTCCGTTCCCACCAGTCAACTCAGAAGAAGATAGATACAAGTGTGAGCAAAAGACCGATTCCCATGATACCTAATACCTTCACTAGTGCAGGGCATCTCAAATACAATTCAATCTGTATGGTGGAAGGCGAAAACAGTTTGCCTGATGAAGTATGCTTCGTGTACCAAAGGGCTGAAGGACAAATACTCAATAACTGGATTGTCGTGGATATACCTAAAGTCACCTTCATTGAAGAGTAATTTTCCTCATTTTGCTTTGAAAACTCAATGCTCTACCCAAGGCATAGGGAAAACTTGTAGGGCCCCCAAATTTTCTTTTTGAAACAAAGTTTATCAATAAATAAAATAAACATCTCCGCATTCAATTTGTGCCCCCCTGTCGTTCATTTGTTTTATTTTATAATAAAAAATGGCAATGTTTTCATTTATCATCTTTTCCATCCCACCGTCCTAAAATCAAGCATGAATCATGCAAATCCGCGTCGGGTTCAATTGATAATCAAATTGTTATAGTCCAATATGACATTAATAATCCAATTTACCAAGCCGACAAAGATGGCGAGGAAGATTGTGAACTCCTCGAAGAGTTATCCAGGTTGTTATAGGATGGGTCAAAAGTCATTCAACCACATCAAGAAACAATGAAGATTATAAATCTCGGGTCGAATGAGGAAAAGAAAGAAGTAAAGATAGGCGCATCCCTAAACGGCGAAGTGAAAAGAAAGTTGATCAAACTCTTGCATGAATATATGGATCTATTCGCCTGGTCTTATCAGGATATGCTTGGGTTGGATATAAACATCATGGTGCACTGACTACCCCTAAGAGAAGAATGCCCTCCCGTAAAGCAGAAGTTGAGGAGAACTCGTCCTGATATGGAAATCAAGATTAAAGAAGAAGTCCATGAGCAATTGGATGTCGGTTTTATTGCAGTGGCAAATTACCCTCTGTGGGTAGCAAACATCATACTTGTACCTAAGAAATATGGTAAGGTGCGTATGTGTGTTGATTATCGAGACCTGAATAGGGAAAGCCCTAAAGATGATTTCCCCTACCTCACATCGATGTGTTGGTAGACAATACAACCCAATTCTCGGTATTCTCCTTCACAAATGGGTTTTCCAGGTATAATGAAATAAAAACGGCACCCGAAGACATGGAGAAAACCACGTTCATTACCCCTTGGGGAAATTTTTGCTACAAGGTAATGCCTTTTGGATTGAAGAACGCTGGTGTGACATATCAATGTGCGATGGTCACTATCTTCCATGATATGATTCATAGAGAGATTGAAGTATATGTTGATGATATGATTGCAAAATCCCAAACTGAGGAAGAGCATTTGGTTCATCTTGAAAAGTTGTTTGCACGATTGAGGAAGTTCAGGCTGAGACTAAATCCAAATAAATGCACCTTCGGGGTAAGATCTCGCAAGCTGCTAGGTTTTATCGTGAGCCAACATGGTATTGAAGTCGATCCTGACAAAGTTAAAGCAATAAAAAATATGCCAGCACCAAGAAATGAGAAAGAGGTTTAGGAATTCCTAGGGAGATTTAACTACATTGCCAGATTCATATCTCACCTCACAGCCACGTGCGAGCCGATATTCAAGTTACTTCGCAAAAAACAAGCAATCGAGTGAAGTGATAAGTGCCAGAATGCATTTGAAAAGATAAAAGAATACTTGCAAGAACCACCGATCTTGATGTCGCCCGTACCGGGTTAACCTCTTATCATGTACCTCACAGTTCTTGAGGGATCCATGGGTTGTATTCTCGGACAACATGATGAAACAGGTAGAAAGGCGCATGCGATCTACTACCTGAGTAAAAAGGTCACAGACTGCGAAAGAAGATATTCATTACTCGAGAAAATGTGTTGTGCTTTGGCCTGGGCCACCAAACGTTTGAGACAATATATGATGACACATACGACTCTCTTGATCTCCAAAATGGATTCGATAAAGTACATATTTGAAAAGCCTTCTCTCACAGGAAGAGTCGCTCGATGGCAAATGGCATTAACGGAATATGATATCCAATACGTCACATAGAAAGCTATCAAGGGTAGTGTGTTGTCTGGCTACTTGGCACATAAACCTATGGAAGATTATCAGCCTATGCACTTTGACTTTCCAGACGAGGACATCATATTCGTCATAGATTGGGGTGTTCTAGAACTGGAGGAAGGACCCGAACAAGGATCGCGATGGACAGTCGTGTTCGATGGTGCTTCCAATGCTCAAGGAAACGGAATAGGGGCAATCATCACCTCTCCAACTGGTTTTTATCTCTCCTTCACTTCAAGATTATGCTTCAATTATACCAATAATATGGCGGAGTACGAAGCATGCATCTTTGGTTTAGAAGTAGCTATCGACCTAAAGATCAAGATCTTAGAAGTCTATGGAGATTCTGCATTAGTAATCAGCCAGATCAGAAGAGATTGGGAAGTTCGTGATCAAAAGTTGATCCCATACAAAGAATATGTCTGAAAAGTAATCCCATATTTCGGTGAGGTTACATTTCATCCCATTACTCGAGCGAAAAATCAATCGACAGATGCTTTGGCTACCATGTCATCTATGTTTAAGGTCAAATGGAAGAATGAAGCGCCGTCTTTCCATATTGACTACTTGGATGAGCCAGCGTATTGTTTAGTGGATGAAAAAGAATCAGACGGCCACCCTTGGTTTCATGATATCAAGAGGTATCTGGAAAAGCAAGAATATCCAGAGGATGCATCCATCATGGATAAAATATACCTTCGAAAGCTCTCAGCTAAGTTCTTCTTAAGCGGAGACGTGTTGTACAAAAGAAATTATGACTCAGTTTTGCACAGATGCGTGGATTGACACGAAACATACCAGATCATAATATAAATTCATGAAGGATCCTTTGGGACGCATGTCAGTGGGCATACCATGGTCAAAAAGATCTTGAGGGCTGGTTACTATTGGATAACTATGGAGATTAACTGCAATCGTCATGTCCAGACGTGCCATAAATTCCAGATTTACACAGATAAGATCCATGTACCACCGATTTCGCTCAATGTCTTAACATCACCTTGGCCTTTCTCTATGTGGGAAATCGACGTAATCGGGCGCATTAAGCCAACTGCCTCGAACGAGCATTGCTTCATCCTTGTGGCTATTGACTACTTAACTAAACGGGTGAAGGAAGTCTCGTATGCAAATGTCACAAAGCAAGTGGTGGCTCGCTTCTTGAAGAAGGAAATCATATGTCGTTATGGAATCCCTAATAAGACCGTCATGGATAACGAGTCTAACCACAACAATAAGATGATGAAATAATTGTGTAAAGAATTCAAAATTGAACACCACAATTCATCGCCATATCGTCCAAAGATGAATGGAGCGGTTGAGGAAGCCAATAAAAACATCAAGAAGGTCGTTCAGAAAATGGTGCAAACGTATAAGGACTGGCATGAAATGCTTCCATTTGCTTTACATGAATACCGTACTTCGGTACGTACTTCCATAGGGGAAACATCGTTCTCTCTAGTGTATGGCATGAATGTAGTGCTTCCTATCAAAGTAGAGATTCCTTCTTTAAGGGTATTAACGGATGTCAAGTTGGATGAAGTCGAATGGGTGCAAGCGAGATTGGATCAACTTAACCTCATCGATGAGAAACGCCTGACATCCATTTGCCACGGTCAGCTATATCAAAGGCGGTTGAAGAGAGCTTTTGACAGGAAGATCCGTCCTTGAAATCTTGAGGTTAAAGACTTGGTGATAAGGAAGATTCTGCCAATTCACTCAGACCCACGAGGAAAGTGGACACCTAATTACGAGGGACCATATGTGGTGAGAAAGGTCTTCTCAGGAGGAGCCTTAATCTTATCAACTATGGATGGTCACAATCTCCCATCCCTAGTAAATGCAGACGCAGTAAAAAAGTACTTCACCTAATGAACCCGCTAAGTTGATCACCCCGAGGGGCAACTTAGGCAAAAAAGGTATCCTGGTGGACCACAAAAAGAAAAGGTCCAGGAAAAAATTAGGGGCAAAATCAAAAGAAATTAATAAACCCACTAAGTTGATCACCCCTAGAGGAAAATTAGGGAAAAAGGGGTATCCCAGTAGGACGAAAACCCGAAAGAGCAGTCTAGGCAAAAATTAGGGATTTAAAAGGCAAGATACTGCAGTCTATGAAGAATTCGCACCTCCATCTCCACAACTATGGAAACCTTAAAAAGGAAGGATCGATCCAATCACCGTGTTCAAAGGCGAAGGAAAAGGATCTCCAAGGACATATGGACTATAGCAGAATGAGAACTCAATGGATACTCAAACCATTGCCATTGTCTTTTTCAGTTTTCTCTCGCAACGACCTCTTTAAGGAATTGCTTCCAATTGTGAATTACCCATTTACGAGTTCTTCATCAATAAAAAGTGTTTGTCATTCAGATATGCTTAATATTTTTATTTTTTATGCTTGTTTGCAAGGTTGAATATATTTGTTAATAAACAATGCTTTGAAAACTTTAGGGAAATAACAATAAAGTAATTCAAAGTAAACATGAATATGTTTTTTTCTCGAAAAGTGTCTAAAGGATAACCACAATGTCTAAGGCAAGGTATCCCAGTACATGAAGAATCCCGGTCAACCCGTGGGTCTCACCCTAACTCAGAAAATTCCTCACAGAGAGTAGCAGTTAGCTCGATCACCTTCAACCCAGATGCATCCATAGTATTGCATTTTTCATAAACGATCTTGCATTACATATCATTGTATCATGAAGTGTGTAGCATATTCCATCAAGATGGGGCATTACGCCATTCAAAATAAACACACATAAATGCATGAAAGCCTTTCTCGAAAGCATAAAAGAATCCCCCATTGAGACATTCTTCCTCCCCAGTCGAGAACATTATCATGAAACCCTCGAGTGGTATTCCCCGCAGGTTTTCCCGAAATATTTCTTCTTTGTGTTGCCTTTTGCAAGTATATTTTAAATCTTTCATCAATCACTTACCTTTTGTAAGTCCATTTGGCCTTGTGCCAACCCTTCTTGCCTTTTGCTTGGAGAAGATAATTGAGATAACTTACCTTTCGTGAGTTTATTTCGTTGCTTTGTGCATGAAATCACGTTCCCCCTCGTTGCCTTTTGCATGAGTAGGTTACCTTTATCATATCTTTGCTTCCCGTTTATTTAAACGCTTGATATAGGTTTGGTGAGTCTCGGGGTTTGGGTAGCCGTTGTTTGAGAACTTCATCCTCATTGTTGTGCCTGAGGGACGATATGAGGTTTTCATACCTATTTGCAAAGTTCCCCACCTGTTAGAGTGTGCCAAAGCCCATATTCGTTTAGAAACTGCCCTTAAGTCTAGGTTTTACCTAACAGGTCTTGTCCCATTCTTTATTTTGCCTCGAGCAAATACTTGTGACCTTTTTTCCATTACTTACCTTTCGTAAGTATCCCATGCCTTTTGCATGGGAGGTAGTTACCTCCTTGCTTACATTTGGTGAGTCCCCTTTGTGCCTTTCACATAAAAATTGATATCCCCAGCTGCTTACCTTTTATAAGTCTCCTCATCCTTTTGCTCGAGCATTTCTATTCTTGAATCTGCTTACCTTTTGTAAGTGACCCTTGCCTTTTGCATGGAAATATTTTCCTGCAAATAAGTCGTTACTATCTTTTGTATGAGGTGATTATCCTTTCCAGTCTTCTTCTTAACCCTCTGTTGAGAAGTTTCTCATTACCTTTCATATGAGAAATCCTTTCCAGTTTTCCTCTTAACCCTCTGTTGAGAAGTTTCTCATTACTTTTTGTATGAGATGATCTTACTTTTCACCTTTCTTCTTAACCCTCTGTTGAGAAGTTTCTCATTACCTTTCGTATGAGAAATCCCTTCCAGCTTTCTTCTTAACCCTCTGTTGAGAAGTTTCTCACTACCTTTTGTATGAGAAATCATATTCATCTTCATGAACCTTCTTAACCCTCTGTTGAGAAGTTTCTCATTACCTTTCGTATGAGAAATCCTTTCCGGCTTTCTTCTTAACCCTCTGTTGAGAAGTTTCACATTTGCCTTTAGCATGAGAAATCATATTCGTCGTCATGCGCCTTCTTAGCCATCTGTTGAGAAGTTTTTCATCACCTTTCGTATGAGAAATCCCTTTCAGCTTTCTTCTTAACCCTCTGTTGAGAAGTCTCTCGTTACCTTTCGTATGAGAAATCCCTAACTTTTTTCTTAACCTTTCGTTAAGAAGTTCTCGCTATCTTTTGGGTGAGAATCCCCAGCAGACCTTGTGTCTATGAGTTCCCATTACCTTTTGTACAAGAATCTCACTCCCATTTTCTTCTTAACCTTTTGTTTGGAAGACCCTTTTTCTTGTGCAGAGGAGCCGTTGCTACCTATTGCACAAAGGAAATCATATCCCCCGGTGAGGTTTCCCCTAATTCCAATTTTCTTCTTGATCTTTTGTTAAGAAGTTCTCATCACCTTTTGTTTGAGAAAGCTGTCTATCCCTTTTTCTTAACTCTATTTGAAGATTTCATTTCTCTTGCTTCGTTGATGTCCGTTGCAAGAGAAGGTCGCTTCTCAGTTGAGCTTCTTGCCTTTAGCAAGATGTATTTTTGCCTTTTGCAAGAGATCTCATTTCAATTATTTTATCCACTAGTACTTTCCTTTTGCAAACACCCATTCCTTTTACCTTCAGGGAATCCTGCGGGAATACCTCGATCGTCGGTTACAGTAAAAAACTTGATGGTGGAGGCAAGGAAAGAAAGAATGAAAAGAAAAAAGCGATGAAAAAATGAATGAAAAAAGAAAAGAATGAATAAAAAAGGAGTGGAGCTAAGAGAAAGATGAAAAAAATCATAATCAATCATATTGCATTAGCATATTGCATACACCATTCATATCTAACCTCATAAGTACCCATCCACCAAATAACTCTTCAATCTCTAGTAAAGAGACCTCTTTGTGACCTATCTTCACATTACATTCCATTTTTTTATGGTGGGGAAATTTCCTGATATTCTAGTATTTAATCCCATCCCACCTTGATCGGTCGGACGACGTTGCTATCCGTACATTCAGGTCCGAGAAGATTAAATAAGGGAAGTTGTCATACCCCAAAATTCACCTTACCTTTCACGATGATCATCTAGGTTACTAATCCTAAACATTTGCATACCATATTGAGCATTCATTTCATTTGCATGAGCATGGTTCAACACAAGGAGACAGGTAACTTGAATTCATGACTTTGTACTTGCACCTAGTGGAAACTAGGGGTTCCTTGCAATTTGGGAGTGGCTCTAAATCAAACCCTAACTTGGAGATGTCCCTTGATGATATGGTATTGTTCCTATAGTGGGTGTGTAAACTGTAGCTCCTTGAGGAGGTAAAACCCTAATTTGGCATCCTCACTTGACCATGGAATTCCCAAGCCTTAATTATTTCCATCACTCTTTGTTGTGCCCCCAACCCCATTTCATTGGACCATCATCATTCATGGTGCTTGATTCTCTTGCTTGGGTCAAAATGCATTCAACAACCTTTGGTCATAACTCATTCTTGTGGACCATCTTGGTTTTGAACCCTAGTTTCATGGTTCCCTTCATCTTGTCTATACCCCTTGGTTTGAGCCCAAGTACATGGTCCCACAACTTTCATCTGCTTCTATTCCATAGAATTCCATCTGGATCATTTGCATGCCTACTTCTAGGTCATGCCTTTCCATTTAATCTGGTCAATGTTATTCAAGTCAATTTCATGCATGTTCATTGCTTGGTATTTGGTTCATGGATCTTGGGTCAGCTCATGCCATTGCCCATTTATGGCCCAGTGGGATTCATTCAAGATCTGCCACGTTGTTGCAACCTGAAAAATGGAATGCGAAGAAAAACAACCGGCGAAGAAATACAGGAGAGTCGCCATCGTGCGTTATTTATCCCAAAGGAGGGAAAGGAAACGCTCGAAGTAAACCTGGAAAAAGGAAAGGACAAGACGGGGTCTCGCAACCAAATCTTGGGTTCGGGAGTCGATTATGCGAAGGGAAGGTATTAGCACCCCTACGCATCTGTAGTACTCTACGGGATCCACTTTTGTAGTTCTTGTCTAAAGGGTGTGGGTTTATCTAATGTGTTATTTACTAAAAAAAAGGTTAAAAGAAAATGACTCGCACGGATGTCGCATCCACTGCATACGTATCTCATCTGAATATGAGAATCAGAGTCTTCGTAGCTCGGCCACCTAGGGGTTAAGGGTAATTGTGCTCGCTAAGACATCGCGTCTTATGCCTACGTATCTCATCTGGAATGAGAATCAGAGCAAGCCGTAGTTCGGCTAACTACGGGGTTATGGATTGGGTTTTGGACGAACAACGTTACTACGCAATCTACCGGATGCTCGACCTTTGGAGACTTACTCGCCTGTAGTAGAAGGAGTTAACGTGTTCTTAGGAGAAGAAAAATCAATGAATTTGTTTGCGTTTTAGGAACACTCAGGCAAAAAGGAAATCCTAGACGAAGGAACCTGCATAAAGTAAACACACAAAACATTGCCTCCTATCGAGGTCTTCCAGCTAAGAAAGCGGTAAAAATACGGGAAAATGTAAAAGTACCACACGGATAAAAATCCGAAGTAACAGCAATTAGAGGAATGGGAAACCCATGGATCCTTCCAAGCTAAACACCATCAAAGAAAGTGAGTCAGTACAGGTAATCGGAATGAAACCTCCAGGCGGTATCCCATAAATAAAGTGGAACACCAGGCAAGCTATCCCTGCAAGAGTATGTGAGCCCTCACAAAACAAAACTCAACAAACATGTTAGAGAAACAAAATAGGGTAACCAAGAGTTGCCCCCAAATCAAAATGTAACCACATGAATCATGCCCTTTCAATTCACAAAAAGCTCACAAAAAGCAACCAAGGGTATGAGGCCTAAACCTCTTGTCAAACACATGCATCAAAAGGGTATCAAATTCACCCATAATACCTCATACATTCAGAAAATTCAAATTGAAGGCATAAAGATGATGGATATAGGGCAAACCTGATTGGAGAGATCGGTTGAAATCAAATTACACGGCTGGATTTGCAAACCAATGTTAGGGTTTGCTTGAGCTGAAAGTGTGTGAGTCAGAATGAACCTTTCAGAGTTGCCTGGAGGTTGCTGCAGATTAATTCTCACTCTCTCTGTCTAGGTTTCTCTCCAGGTTTTGTCCAGGGTTTTGTTCCAAGGAAACCTCAGAGTGTTTTGCTTCCCTTCCTTTTTCTGTCTGTTCTCCCTCTTTTATAACCTGATTTTCATGGCTTTGTGGGCTCAAATGAGAGAGGTCCAAGTCCAAGATTTTTCTATTATATTTTATTTATTTATTTATTTATATAATTAAAAAAAAAATTCTTTCTTTTTTCGTTTTTTTTCTTTCTTTTTTCTTTTTTTTTTTTCATAACACGTGGGCTTCGCCTAGCGAGCATGACAACTCATGAACAAACCTTTGCTCCTTCAAGATTAACGTTTTGACTGACGAATAGACCCCTGTTGGAAGTAACTCAAGTCTTTCCCTTGTGTTGACTGATCATCTAAATAGAACCCACAAAGTGTTTTGGATGATGTTCAAGTTTCTTGGAGCTAATCCCGATTGACATGATGAAATGCAATGTATCTAATGTTAAATGACCTAAAAATGAATGCGTGAATAAGGAGGGCAAATTTGGGGGTGTTACAGCTGCCCCTATTCAGTCATCAGCTAACCCGAGCAGGATGAAAGCGAATAGCTTATCAGACAAACAGGGTGAGCTGTGATTGAATACCAAAGACAGACCGAAAATTTGCGCTCCGAGAACACCACAAAAATGCTGAAATACACTGCGCTGTTTATTTCTCTTCCGATCCTCTGGCTGAATCTGAATCAGTCTTCTAACTTAATCTGGAGTTTCGATCCTTTGGCTGAATCTATACTCAATTTAGTCCTCTGGTTGGATGTTAATTTTGATCCTCGGGCTGGATACGGTTTCAATCTTCTGGCTAGATCTTCTTCGATCTTCTTGCTAGATCTTCTTCGATCTTCTGGCTAGATCTTCTTCGATCTTCTAGCTAGATCTCCTTTGTTTCGATTCTCTGGCTGAATCTATTTTCTTTGATTCTCTGGCTGAATCTACTTCGATCTTCTGGCTAGATCTGAATTGTTTTGATATTCTGGCTGAATCTATTTCGATATTCTGGCTAGATCTTCTTTGTTTCGATTCTCTAGCTGAATCTATTTTCTTTGATTCTCTGGCTGAATCTATCTATTTTTCGGTCTTCGGGCTAGACTTGACTTTGATCTTCTGGCTAGATCTGGATTGTTTTGATGATAAATTCCCATCATCAAGATCTCGCATCTGGGGCATGCACTGGTTGACCCTCTTTCGAAATCTACAGTCTTCATGTTAGATATGCAGCTTCGAGAATATCCCACTTTTGGGCTTCGTACATATTCTTCAGGCTAGAACATGTTATAACGACTCTTCGATTAGACTTTGTTTTTAATGCGATCCGCGGGCTGGATCCTCTTGTAGGTTGATTTTCTATTGAGCTGTCAATCTATTCCTCCAGCTGGCTTGCTGGGGAAATAACGCTCATAGTCGACTCTCTGGCTGAATCTTCGAAATGACCCTCAGGCTGGATCTCTGGAAAACAATTCTCAGGTTGAATCTTCGAAATGACCCTCATGCTGGGTCACACACACACACTTGATCCTCTGGCCGAATCTCATGACTTTGGTTGTAAAGTAATTTTTCAGTCTGCTTTGAGGAACCTGTTTATCAGCTTATGTGTATGTTTGATATGCATGCAAATGCAAATGCAAATGTTATGCATGGTGCAAAAGAAAAACGAAATCTGCTTGGGGAAGAAACTCTGGCAGGGAGCGGATCGCTGTATCAATCCTTGAATGCTCTGTGGGGAACGATCTGTCTTCCGGGACCGGGGAGCCACCGAAAATAAATCGACCTTTTTTGAAAAGTTGACCTTGCTAGGGAAGTATCAATTATGGAAACTTTGCTTGGCGAGGCTCTGCGAGGAGAGTCTGTGAGGAAAGCACTTTCTAGGGAAATATCGTAGGAATCGACCTTTGCTGGGGATATGAACTTGCTAATCGTCCTCAGGCTGGGGATTAAAACAAATCTGTTAAAAAAGATATTCTGCTGGGGACGAGATGAACACTAGGAACACCACCCTCTTGTCTGTTGGGTATGCGACTACTCCGCTGTTGCTGGGAAGATACAGTCTGGCACTGTCGACTCTACTGGGGATATACAATCTGGATACTGTCAACTATACTGGGGAACCTGCTCTGTAGAGGGGAGGCTTTGTCAACCGCTTGGGGGTGAGGATTCATGACTTGGCATCCGGTTCCTGTGACCTGTAACCAAAAAATACACGTATGCCCCGGGGAATTACTCGGTTTGAATTCACCGTCCGGGATTAAGCACATTCAAAGCAATTTTGACTGTTTTCCTGCGCAAGTCATCTGCAAAAGCCACCATTACATTCAGATGCAATATGTTTCCTCAAGAATTCAGACATCTTTTGCAAACAAACTGATAAATGAAAAGTAAAGAGGCTTTTTAACTGAATTATTCGACTTTTGTTGGTTGAAAAATTTGTGCCAGGAATAGGCGAGTACATCAGGAAGCTAATCCATGGAAAGAGGCGATCGCTATAAATTGAACAAGAGAAACTATCCTAATGGCAATGTGGAAACGGGGTCCCACCGAGTTTCGACTCTGCTATGGCTCGTATGTCCTCAAGACGCTCTGCTCATCTTGCTTTCTGAAGTGGATGATTAGTCGATCTTTTACCTTCGAAGATTGCCGGATTGAATGAAACGGTGATATAACACGGATGAACTCAGATCGCAGTTATTCGCTTATTCCCTAACTTTTGCGTGGACCGCCCTTTTGGGTTTTCAATCCACCGGGATACCCTTTTTTGCCTGAGCCGCCCTTTCGGGTTTTCGACTCACCGGGTGTACATTTTTTTTATATCCCTAATTTTTGCCCAAACCTCTTCATTCTTCTTTTTTGGTTCGTCGGGATGCCCCTTTTTTGCCTGGACTATTCTTTTTACTGTCCAGCGGGTCTATTTTATGCGAAGTATTTTTTAACTGCGTCTGAGTTGACAGGGGACGGGAAGTCTTCGCCATCCATGGTTGTTAGCATCAGAGCTCCGCCAAAGAAAACTCTTTTAACCACGTATGGTGTAACACCCCAATAAAATAAAATAATTATTTAAATTGAGTTAATAGTATAATATTAATTTAATTGAATAATTGGGTTATTTTATTATTGGAATAAAATAAATTGGAATATCATTATTGGATAATAATCATTATTATTTTGGAATAATAATTATTGGATTTTAATATTATTATTGGAAAATATATAAGTGGAATAAGGAAATAGGGTTCATTTGAAAAATAAGTTTTTTCACGTGAAACTCAGAGAAGCTGCAGAGAAGAGAAAAAGGGCAAAGAGACAGAGCAAGGGCTGAAGGTTGGAGAAGAGCTTGAAGCTTAGAGATTTTGCCGGATTAATCAGGTAAGGGGGGTTTATCGTCGATTAATGGGTATTATGGGATAATACGTAGTGGGTAGTGATAAGCCGTTAAATTAACCCTAATTGGGACGGTATATGCTGATTTTGATGTTGGATAAACGGTGTTAAAATCTGTAAATTGAATCGGTAGTGGTGTAAGTCGTAAATGTTAGACTAGGACACGAATTCCAGTTAAAAACTTGAATCGGCGCTACCAATTTACCGGGCGAATTGTTCTGTTTAGAGATGGTTGTAGTTGAGGAAACGGCCGGAAAACCTGTGAAACGTAAGCTAACGGAACCCTGGAAAACTCAGAAAAATCTGAGTCTGCGCGCGAGCGGTCGACCATAGGGTCGGCGTGCGCTGACCCGTGAGGCATGCGCTGACTGCATGCGTCGACGCATGGTAGTTTTGCGCCGACCAGTGAGCTAAACGTCGACTGTATGCGTCGACGCATAGGGCTTTTGCGCCGACTCCCTCCAGTTGAGCAGAGTCTTTGCGCCGACCTGTGAGTTTCGAGCTGTGGAAAAATTGATATAGTATGTTGCAGAGTGGGGAAAAATGAATCTTTTAATGTTGTGTGCCTATTTGAGGGTTGGCCTATGTCGGCCTATGAGGTAATAGGGATTAATTCCCGCTGTTTGAGTAGTATAGACATTAGTAGAGTGTGCTAATGTTGTGGTTGTTGTTTGACATGATATAATATGCTTTTGTGATAAATTGTGTTGATAATGTGGAATGGTATACATGATGTTGTGAATGTATGCATTTGTGAATAGACTATTCTATGGCTTCGGGTGTGAGTATGTGTCTATTCTTGATTATCGTTGATGTTGCATTGCTAGGTGATTAGCATGCATATTGTGGCCTTCGGGTGGTAGCTAATTCCCATGGTGAGGAATTAGTGAGCGAATCATGTTGATTGTTGTTGTTGTTGTTTGCATGCTAGGTGATTAGCGTGCATATCATGGCCCATTTGGGGTGGTAGCTGATTCCCATGGTGAGGAATTAGTGAGTGAGTCACTATGTCTCAAATGAGTGGGACTAGTGAGCTTGGTAGCCGTGCCTGGATTTGGACGGTGAGGTTGAACTATATGTTCACAACATAGTCGGTACCGCATGCATAAGAGTCTCATTGCATAATGAATGTATGGCATATGATATGAATGGATGTATTCCAGTATCATATGTGTGTTGTGTGTTGTGTTGTTAATGTTGAATATGATTGAGTTTTTTACTGTTGAATATGATGGTTGGATGGATATTGCCGTTGCTGAATGCGTAGTCTGGTTAGGGTGAATTGATGTGTTATTTACTTAGCATTATATGTTGTTCTATAATGCTTATTATATTGATTGAGGAACTCACCCTTACAACTATTTTTCAGGTAACGAGCAGTGAGTTGAGTAGAAGCTAGTGCTATGGGGTCTAGTGTAGTCTCCGTAGTGGGTCGTGCTCTGATAGATGTAACATCGGGATGGGTTGTCTTAACTTGTTTCGAATGTTTTATTGTTGGTTGAGAACCATTTTCCATGTAATGTTTTACATGATTGATGAAATTATATCCGCTGTGTTTTATGCAACTGCTTAAGTTTTAAATTAATAAAAGAGCATGACCTCTATATTGTTGAATGGTGTGAATATTTTGTGTGACACCCTTCGGGGCATAATTACTCTGATTGATATGTTGCTATTTTAATTAAATATTTTGGGGTATTTAGAAGGGTGTTACATATGGACCCTCGTTGTTCGGTGTCCATTTGCCCCTGTGATCTGTGTTGGGAGGAAGAATTCTTTTGAGTACCAATTCACCGACTCGATACTCCCAAGGGCACACTTTCTGATCAAACGCTCTCTTCGTCCGTCTCTGATATAGATGGCCATGGCATATAGCTGCTAGTCTCTTTTCCTCAACTAGGCTTAGCTGATTGTATCGAGAACGGACCCATTCTGCTTCGTCCGGCTTCATTGTTGGTGAAGGGAAAAGTTATTCTGGCACAAAATGGCATATGAACCCCCTCAGGTGTGATCAACACTGCACCAACTCCGCGACCATTGACGTTGACCGCCCCATCAAACATCATAATCCATTTGGATTCAGGGTCAGGCCCCTCCTCCGGGAGTGGTTCCTCGCAATCTTTCGATTTGAGAAACATGATGTCCTCATCAGGAAAGTCGAACCTCATAGGTTGGTAATCATCAATCGGTTGCGCGGCAAGATAGTCTGACAAGACACTTCCTTTGATGGCTTTTTGTGAAGTGTATTGGATGTCATACTCTGTCAGCATCATTTGCCACCTAGCAACCCTGCTGGCTTTTCAAAAATATACTTGACTTGATCCATCTTTGATATCAATAGAGTCGTGTGAGTCAACATATACTGTCTTAGTCGGCGAGCAGCCCATGCCAAAGCGCGGCAAGTTTTCTCGAGCAGTGAGTATCTTTGTTCACAGTCGGTAAACTTTTTGCTAAGGTAGTATATTGCATGCTCTTTTCGACCTGACTCGTCATGCTGACCGAGCACACAACCCATTGACCTTTCTAACACAGTCAAGTACATGATCAACGGTCTTTTCCTCTCGGCCTGTATACTGGCCCCGATCTTGATCTCTTTCTTGTCGTCTTCGGTACCAATGTTGATGGTCTCAACCACCTCCTGATAAGGTGTGATAGCTCGGTCCTCCTGTTTCAACAACCTGGCTAACTCCTTAGGAATTCACAATCTTCCTCAACCCCTTCTTCGGCTTGATAGATAGGATTGTCGAAGTCATACTTGGCCATAGCAGTGTCGTTAGCAGTGAGATCCGGGTGATCAGTTTTACGAGGTGTTTTTTGGAAAGAAAAACGAAAAAGAAACATTGCCGTTTTTTGTAAAAGTAAAAATAATTGAAAGAAAGAGAACACAAAATTGTTTGCAAAAGCTGTCCTTTATTGATGATGAAAATGATTGCGAAATGTAACTAAATGGATGGCCCTACAGATGGGTCATTACACCTTGGTCAAAGTGTAAGACTTTGTTATGCATGTGATAAAAAGAAAACAATAAAAATTACTCCTTCAGTAGAGTAAACCAGACGACTTTTTCAGACGACCAATTGTCGAGATTTTCTCCTAGGACACACGGGCGAATCCAGCTATCTAAGTCACAGTCGCTGTCAGCCTTGTCTTCATCTGCAGCATTGACGGTATGGGGAGAAACCAAACCCCCGCTGGAGAAAGTACCGACTTCATTCTTCTGAGACCCCGGAGTATACCCCAATCCAAACTTATCTTCTTTTATGATTGGCTCCACAAATTTGCCCCAGCCTTAACCACTTCAACAGCTTGCTTGTATGAAGAGATAGAAGTCCCAGCCTTCTCAGACTCAGGTGAAAAGACAGTTTCGGGCGCGACCTCACTGATGTTTATGGCTTCAAATATTGCTATTTTAATTAAATATTTTGGGGTATTTAGAAGGGTGTTACATTAGTGGTATCAGAGCATAGTCGGTCGTGTCGAGTCGTAATTATTCTGTTCCCCTGTACGGGATAGGTGTTGTGTAACCCTATCAGTACTTATGGTTTTGGTTGTTGGGTTTTCAGAATAGAGATGGCTGGAAGAGGTAGAGATGATGCTGCAATTGCTGAGGCTCTGGGTATGCTAGCTGGAGTACTGGGAGGGAATCAGAATGTTATGGGAATGGGAGCTGCTCGTCAGTTGAGTGAGTTCCAGAAGAACAATCCTCCAATGTTCAAAGGAGCATACGACCCAGATGGTGCTCAGAAGTGGTTGAAGGAGATAGAGAGGATATTTAGAGTAACTGAGTGTGCTGAGAATCAGAAGGTCAGGTTTGGTACACATATGCTGTCAGAAGAAGCTGATGATTGGTGGGTTGCTACCCGCACTGAGTTGGAAACTGCTGGAAATGCTGAGATTTCTTGGGCGGTGTTCAGAGAGAGATTCCTGAGGAAGTATTTTCCCGAGGATGTCAGAGGAAAGAAGGAGATAGAGTTTTTGGAATTGAAGCAGGGTAACCGGTCTGTTACGGAGTATGCTGCTAAGTTCACAGAGCTGTCAAAGTATTATACTCCCTATAGTGAGGCTACTGGGGAATTTTCAAAGTGTGTGAAGTTTGAGAACGGGTTGCGTCCTGAGATCAAGCAGGCAATTGGATATCAGCGGATCAGGGTGTTTTCTGATCTGGTTGACTGTTGCAGGATTTTCGAACAGGATTCCAAGGCCAGAGCTGAGAGCTATCAGCAGAGAGTTGATAGGAAAGGCAAGAATCAGATTGACCGTGGAAAACCGTATGCAGCTGGCAAGGGTTTTCAGAGACAGAGTGGGATGAAGAGGCCTAGTGGAGGAGATTCTAGTGCTCCTGCTAAGTGTTACAGATGTGGTCAGGCTGGACATCGTATCCATGAGTGTACCAGTAATGAGAAGAAGTGTTTCAAATGTGGAAAAGGTGGTCATTTGGCTGCAGATTGCCGGTTGAAGACTGTGACTTGCTTCAACTGTGGAGAGGTGGGTCATATCAGTCCACAGTGTCCTAAGCCGAAGAAAGAGAATCAGTCAGGAGGCAAGGTGTTTGCTCTATCGGGTTCTGAGACTTTTGCAGATGATCGTTTGATCCGAGGTACGTGTTATATTAATGGCTTTCCTCTTGTAGCTATTATTGACACCGGTGCAACTCATTCTTTTATATCTTTGGATTGTGCTGTGAAACTTAAGCTAGAGATATCGGAGATGCGTGGAAGTATGGTGATTGACACTCCTGCAAAGGGTTCAGTGACTACTACTTCGGTTTGTTTGAGTTGTCCTTTGAATATTTTTGGTAGAGATTTTGGGATAGACCTTGTGTGTCTTCCATTAGTACAGATTGATGTTATCTTGGGAATGAACTGGTTGGTGTTTAACCGAGTTTCTATTGACTGTTTTGATAAGACTGTGATTTTTCCTGAGATTGAGGAAGGAAAGAGTTTATTTCTATCTGCAAGACAGGTGAATGAGGAAGCGGCAGATGGGGCAGAGTTGTTTATGCTGTTAGCGACCTTGGAGGCTAAAGATAAACTGGTGATTGGTGATCTAGCAGTGGTGTGTGATTTTCCTGATGTGTTTCCGGAAGAGGTGAATGAATTGCCACCAGAGCGTGAAGTTGAATTCTCGATTGATTTGGTACCTGGTACTAGACCGATATCGATGGCTCCGTACCGTATGTCTGCTGTTGAGTTAACTGAATTGAAGAGTCAGTTGGAAGATCTGTTGGATAAGAAGTTTATTCGTCCGAGTGTGTCACCGTGGGGTGCACCAGTGTTGTTGGTTAAGAAGAAGGAAGGTACTATGAGGTTGTGTGTGGACTACAGACAACTGAATAAAGTGACGATCAAGAATCGGTATCCTTTGCCGAGGATTGATGATTTGATGGATCAATTGGTTGGTGCGAGTGTGTTCAGCAAGATAGATTTGAGATCTGGGTATCATCAGATACGTGTGAAAACTGAAGATATTCAGAAGACTGCTTTCAGAACAAGGTATGGACATTATGAGTATTCTGTAATGCCTTTTGGTGTGACTAATGCGCCTGGAGTATTCATGGAGTATATGAATAGGATTTTCCATCCGTATCTAGATCAGTTCGTTGTGGTATTTATTGATGACATTTTGGTGTATTCGAAATCTGAAGAAGAGCATGCCGAGCATTTGAGGGTGGTTTTGGAAGTGCTACGGGAAAAGAAATTATTTGCTAAACTGTCAAAGTGTGAATTTTGGTTAGAAGAAGTGAGTTTTCTTGGCCATGTGATTTCCAGAGGTGGAATTGCTGTTGATCCTTCTAAGATAGAAGCGGTATCTAAGTGGGAAGCTCCTAAGTCTGTTGCTGAGATTCGAAGTTTCCTTGGTTTGGCTGGTTACTATAGGAAGTTTATTGAGGGATTTTCTAAGTTGGCGTTACCGTTGACGATGTTGACTAGAAAGGGACAAGCATTTGTTTGGGACTCAAAATGTGAAGAAGGTTTCCAAGAGTTGAAGAGAAGGTTGACTAGTGCTCCTATTCTGATATTACCGAGCTCGTCGGAACCATTTGAAGTTTACTGTGATGCTTCATTGTTGGGCTTGGGTGGTGTGTTGATGCAGAATAAGCAGGTTATAGCTTATGCTTCGAGACAACTGAGGGTTCATGAGAGGAACTATCCGACACATGATTTAGAGTTGGCAGCTGTGGTATTTGTTCTGAAGTTATGGAGGCATTATTTGTACGGGTCAAGATTTGAGGTTTTCAGTGATCATAAAGGTTTAAAGTATTTGTTTGATCAGAAAGAGCTGAATATGAGGCAGAGGAGATGGTTAGAATTTCTGAAGGATTATGATTTCGGTTTGAATTACCATCCGGGTAAAGCAAACGTAGTGGCTGATGCATTGAGTCGGAAATCATTACATATGTCTATGTTAATGGTTAGAGAATTGGATTTAATTGAGCAGTTTAGAGACTTGAGTTTGGTGTGTGAGAGTACTCACAATAGTGTTAAATTGGGAATGTTGAAGTTAACGAGTAGTATTCTGGATGAGATCAGAGAGGGTCAGAAATCTGATATGCTTTTGGTTGATAAGTTGACTTTAGTGAATCAAGGCCAAGGTGGTGAATTCAGAGTTGATGAGAATGGTGTTTTGAAATTTGGTAGTCGAGTGTGTATTCCGGATGTTACTGAGCTTAAGAAGAGTATTCTGGAGGAAGGACATCGTAGTGGTTTGAGTATCCATCCTGGAGCTACGAAGATGTATCATGATCTGAAGAAGTTGTTTTGGTGGCCGGGGATGAAAAGAGAAATTGCGAGTTTTGTTTATTCTTGCTTGACTTGTCAGAAGTCGAAGATTGAGCATCAGAAGCCGTCTGGGCTACTGCAACCGTTGGCTATTCCAGAGTGGAAGTGGGATAGTATCAGTATGGATTTTGTTTCTGGGCTACCGAGGACGAGTAAGAGTTTTGAAGCCATTTGGGTGATTATTGACAGACTGACGAAGTCGGCTCATTTCATTCCGATTAGAATGGATTATCCGTTGGAGAGATTAGCTGAGTTATATATTGAGAAGATTGTAAGTTTGCATGGTATTCCGTCGAGTATTGTTTCGGACCGAGATCCTAGATTTACATCGAAGTTCTGGGAAAGTTTGCAGAGGGCGTTGGGAACTAAGCTGAGATTGAGTTTTGCGTATCATCCGCAGACTGATGGTCAGACTGAGAGGACGATACAGTCACTAGAGGATCTTTTGAGAGCTTGTGTTTTGGAAAAAGGAGGTGTTTGGGATTGTTATTTGCCTTTGATTGAGTTTACCTACAACAATAGTTTTCATTCGAGTATTGGTATGGCACCGTTTGAAGCTTTGTATGGTAGGAGATGTCGGACACCTTTGTGTTGGTATGAGTCCGGTGAGAGTGCTGTGGTTGGACCGGAGATTGTTCAACAAACTACCGAAAGGATTAAGATGATTCAGGAAAAGATGAGAATTGCTCAGAGTCGTCAGAAGAGTTATCACGATAAGAGGAGGAAGTCACTTGAGTTCCAAGAGGGAGATCATGTGTTTCTTCGCGTTACTCCGATAACTGGTGTTGGTCGAGCTTTGAAGTCGAAGAAGTTGACACCTCGATTTATTGGTCCTTATCAGATTTTGGAGAGGATAGGGGAGGTAGCCTATCGTGTCGCTTTACCGCCGTCGCTTGCGAATTTGCATGAGGTTTTTCATGTGTCTCAGTTGAGGAGGTACATCCATGATCCGTCGCATGTTGTCCAAATAGATGATGTACAGGTGAGAGATAACCTGACTGTGGAAACATCACCTATGAGGATCGAGGATCGAGAGTTGAAGCGGTTGCGGGGTAAAGAGATTGCCTTAGTGAAGGTAGCTTGGGGAGGACCAGCAGGTGGCAATGTGACTTGGGAACTGGAAAGTAAGATGAAGGAGTCTTATCCGGAGTTGTTCGCTTGAGGTATGTTTTCGAGGACGAAAACTCTTTTAGTGGGGGAGAGTGTAACACCCCAATAAAATAAAATAATTATTTAAATTGAGTTAATAGTATAATATTAATTTAATTGAATAATTGGGTTATTTTATTATTGGAATAAAATAAATTGGAATATCATTATTGGATAATAATTATTATTATTTTGGAATAATAATTATTGGATTTTAATATTATTATTGGAAAATATATAAGTGGAATAAGGAAATAGGGTTCATTTGAAAAATAAGTTTTTTCACGTGAAACTCAGAGAAGCTGCAGAGAAGAGAAAAAGGGCAAAGAGACAGAGCAAGGGCTGAAGGTTGGAGAAGAGCTTGAAGCTTAGAGATTTTGCCGGATTAATCAGGTAAGGGGGGTTTATCGTCGATTAATGGGTATTATGGGATAATACGTAGTGGGTAGTGATAAGCCGTTAAATTAACCCTAATTGGGACGGTATATGCTGATTTTGATGTTGGATAAACGGTGTTAAAATCTGTAAATTGAATCGGTAGTGGTGTAAGTCGTAAATGTTAGACTAGGACACGAATTCCAGTTAAAAACTTGAATCGGCGCTACCAATTTACCGGGCGAATTGTTCTGTTTAGAGATGGTTGTAGTTGAGGAAACGGCCGGAAAACCTGTGAAACGTAAGCTAACGGAACCCTGGAAAACTCAGAAAAATCTGAGTCTGCGCGCGAGCGGTCGACCATAGGGTCGGCGTGCGCTGACCCGTGAGGCATGCGCTGACTGCATGCGTCGACGCATGGTAGTTTTGCGCCGACCAGTGAGCTAAACGTCGACTGTATGCGTCGACGCATAGGGCTTTTGCGCCGACTCCCTCCAGTTGAGCAGAGTCTTTGCGCCGACCTGTGAGTTTCGAGCTGTGGAAAAATTGATATAGTATGTTGCAGAGTGGGGAAAAATGAATCTTTTAATGTTGTGTGCCTATTTGAGGGTTGGCCTATGTCGGCCTATGAGGTAATAGGGATTAATTCCCGCTGTTTGAGTAGTATAGACATTAGTAGAGTGTGCTAATGTTGTGGTTGTTGTTTGACATGATATAATATGCTTTTGTGATAAATTGTGTTGATAATGTGGAATGGTATACATGATGTTGTGAATGTATGCATTTGTGAATAGACTATTCTATGGCTTCGGGTGTGAGTATGTGTCTATTCTTGATTATCGTTGATGTTGCATTGCTAGGTGATTAGCATGCATATTGTGGCCTTCGGGTGGTAGCTAATTCCCATGGTGAGGAATTAGTGAGCGAATCATGTTGATTGTTGTTGTTGTTGTTTGCATGCTAGGTGATTAGCGTGCATATCATGGCCCATTTGGGGTGGTAGCTGATTCCCATGGTGAGGAATTAGTGAGTGAGTCACTATGTCTCAAATGAGTGGGACTAGTGAGCTTGGTAGCCGTGCCTGGATTTGGACGGTGAGGTTGAACTATATGTTCACAACATAGTCGGTACCGCATGCATAAGAGTCTCATTGCATAATGAATGTATGGCATATGATATGAATGGATGTATTCCAGTATCATATGTGTGTTGTGTGTTGTGTTGTTAATGTTGAATATGATTGAGTTTTTTACTGTTGAATATGATGGTTGGATGGATATTGCCGTTGCTGAATGCGTAGTCTGGTTAGGGTGAATTGATGTGTTATTTACTTAGCATTATATGTTGTTCTATAATGCTTATTATATTGATTGAGGAACTCACCCTTACAACTATTTTTCAGGTAACGAGCAGTGAGTTGAGTAGAAGCTAGTGCTATGGGGTCTAGTGTAGTCTCCGTAGTGGGTCGTGCTCTGATAGATGTAACATCGGGATGGGTTGTCTTAACTTGTTTCGAATGTTTTATTGTTGGTTGAGAACCATTTTCCATGTAATGTTTTACATGATTGATGAAATTATATCCGCTGTGTTTTATGCAACTGCTTAAGTTTTAAATTAATAAAAGAGCATGACCTCTATATTGTTGAATGGTGTGAATATTTTGTGTGACACCCTTCGGGGCATAATTACTCTGATTGATATGTTGCTATTTTAATTAAATATTTTGGGGTATTTAGAAGGGTGTTACATATGGACCCTCGTTGTTCGGTGTCCATTTGCCCCTGTGATCTGTGTTGGGAGGAAGAATTCTTTTGAGTACCAATTCACCGACTCGATACTCCCAAGGGCACACTTTCTGATCAAACGCTCTCTTCGTCCGTCTCTGATATAGATGGCCATGGCATATAGCTGCTAGTCTCTTTTCCTCAACTAGGCTTAGCTGATTGTATCGAGAACGGACCCATTCTGCTTCGTCCGGCTTCATTGTTGGTGAAGGGAAAAGTTATTCTGGCACAAAATGGCATATGAACCCCCTCAGGTGTGATCAACACTGCACCAACTCCGCGACCATTGACGTTGACCGCCCCATCAAACATCATAATCCATTTGGATTCAGGGTCAGGCCCCTCCTCCGGGAGTGGTTCCTCGCAATCTTTCGATTTGAGAAACATGATGTCCTCATCAGGAAAGTCGAACCTCATAGGTTGGTAATCATCAATCGGTTGCGCGGCAAGATAGTCTGACAAGACACTTCCTTTGATGGCTTTTTGTGAAGTGTATTGGATGTCATACTCTGTCAGCATCATTTGCCACCTAGCAACCCTGCTGGCTTTTCAAAAATATACTTGACTTGATCCATCTTTGATATCAATAGAGTCGTGTGAGTCAACATATACTGTCTTAGTCGGCGAGCAGCCCATGCCAAAGCGCGGCAAGTTTTCTCGAGCAGTGAGTATCTTTGTTCATAGTCGGTAAACTTTTTGCTAAGGTAGTATATTGCATGCTCTTTTCGACCTGACTCGTCATGCTGACCGAGCACACAACCCATTGACCTTTCTAACACAGTCAAGTACATGATCAACGGTCTTTTCCTCTCGGCCTGTATACTGGCCCCGATCTTGATCTCTTTCTTGTCGTCTTCGGTACCAATGTTGATGGTCTCAACCACCTCCTGATAAGGTGTGATAGCTCGGTCCTCCTGTTTCAACAACCTGGCTAACTCCTTAGGAATTCACAATCTTCCTCAACCCCTTCTTCGGCTTGATAGATAGGATTGTCGAAGTCATACTTGGCCATAGCAGTGTCGTTAGCAGTGAGATCCGGGTGATCAGTTTTACGAGGTGTTTTTTGGAAAGAAAAACGAAAAAGAAACATTGCCGTTTTTTGTAAAAGTAAAAATAATTGAAAGAAAGAGAACACAAAATTGTTTGCAAAAGCTGTCCTTTATTGATGATGAAAATGATTGCGAAATGTAACTAAATGGATGGCCCTACAGATGGGTCATTACACCTTGGTCAAAGTGTAAGACTTTGTTATGCATGTGATAAAAAGAAAACAATAAAAATTACTCCTTCAGTAGAGTAAACCAGACGACTTTTTCAGACGACCAATTGTCGAGATTTTCTCCTAGGACACACGGGCGAATCCAGCTATCTAAGTCACAGTCGCTGTCAGCCTTGTCTTCATCTGCAGCATTGACGGTATGGGGAGAAACCAAACCCCCGCTGGAGAAAGTACCGACTTCATTCTTCTGAGACCCCGGAGTATACCCCAATCCAAACTTATCTTCTTTTATGATTGGCTCCACAAATTTGCCCCAGCCTTAACCACTTCAACAGCTTGCTTGTATGAAGAGATAGAAGTCCCAGCCTTCTCAGACTCAGGTGAAAAGACAGTTTCGGGCGCGACCTCACTGATGTTTATGGCTTCAAAGCCCTGACACAGCATCTCATGCATCTCGCCATCCGTCTCCACATACTTAAATGTAGACAGGTGGCTAACAAAAATATCCTCTTCACCACAGACGGTGACGATCTGACCTTCTCGTCCATATTTGAGCTTCTAGTGGAGAGTAGAAGTAACAACACCGACAACATGAATCCAGGGTCGACCTAGCAGACAGTTATAGGCAGTCTGGATATCCATCACATAAAAGGTACTCTTGAATACCTGTGGTCCAATCTTAACTGGCAACTCAACTTCGCCACAAACAGCTCGCTTAGAGCCATCAAAAGCTCTTACAACTAAATTACTCGGCCTCAGGGTGGCGTCATCGCAATCCAACTTCGTTAAGGCTTTCCTTGGGAGAACATTCAGAGAAGAACTTGTATCAACCAAAACATGGGAAAGCACCATCCCTTTGCATTCCATTGTGATATGCAAGGCTTTATTGTGATTCCTGCCCTCAGATGTTAGGTCATAATCGATGAAACCTAGCGCATGGCTAGCGTGTACATTTGAAACTACCGACTCCAGCTGGTCAACAGTTATCTCTGGGGGAACATAAGCCATATTCAGTACTTTCAACAAGGCTGCTCTGTGTGCCTCAAAGCACATCAATAGTGAGAGAATTGAGATCTTTGAGGGTGTCTGATTTAGCTGGTCGACTACCTTGTGGTCACTTTTCTTGATAATCCTCATAAACTCATCCACTTCCTTCTCAAATGCGGTCTTAGGAGGAGCTTCCTCAGTAGTAACCTCTTCGGTGGACACCTGTTTTCCTTTAGCCTTGGCAGCTGCCTCAGCTTCAGCATTCGTGCGCAATGTTGATGGTGCAAATAGGCGTCCACTGCGAGTGAAGCCACCAATTCCTCCAACATTGTCTACAGCGGAGCTACCAATGTCAATGTCTTCTTCGTTAACTTTCTGCCCCTGGCAGTAGATATCAGCCCCATAGTGCCACAGGATAGCACTGTCTTTCTCATACAGAACAGGTCCTGGTACCGTGATGGTGACCGGACCAATCAAAGTCGGTTGAGGGTTGTCAGAGTAAATTGGTGCTGGACTTTCTGGGAAATATATTATTGTCGGAGCGGGTCTCTCGGGAACATATATTTCTTCAGGAGTTTAATAAAACGTTACTGTCGACACATCATTCTTCACTAGACGAGTCTGATCGAACTGAAGACAACCTTCATCTATCAGTTGCTGAATACCCCTTCTCAAACTATCACATCCGTTCTCGGTGTCTTGACAATTTCTGCACTCTTTCCCACAGCCTAGGAAAATCCGTCCTTTCAAGAGTCGGTCTTTGACCACCGATAGCGAAGTCTTCACTTTAGTCACATCAGAAACCAAATTCAAAGTTTCCCCACTATTAACAACATTAATCCTCTGCCCGCCGTGAGCTGGCATCGGGTTTTGGATAACATTAGGCACCGGAGAAAAATTGATGGCCTGGGCATCTCTCAAATCTTGTACCTTTAGCTGGAGAGCCTTGCAATTATCTGTAGTATGGCCAGGTGCGTTGGAGTGAAAAGCACATCTGGCGTTGACATCATAACCTCTAGGCAAATTGTTGGGATCGACCGGTGGGGCCAGAGTTCTCAACGTAACCAGATTCATGTCAATCAGCTTGGGAAGTAATACAGAATAAGGCATTGGGATTGGTTCAATGACCCGGTCCGCCTGCCTTGGACGTTGTTGCTAGTGTCTCTGCTGACCCGGATTACCTCCTTGTTGTTGATTGTTGTACCTGGGTTGCTGTTGCGGATGATACTGCGGTTGAGGAACAGGTGTTGGAATAGTGACTGCGGCCACTTGATCTTGATAATAATTAGGGCGTCCTCTGCCCCTGCCTCTGCCGGCATATACAACGCTCGTCTCACCTTCTCTTCTTCGCTGACTGTTACCAGCAAACGGTTTCTTGGGAACTGATGAGTTGGAAGCACCGTTGTCTTGAATTCGGCCCATCTTCAACAGACTCTCAATCCTTTCTCCAGCAATCACTATCTCTGCAAAGCTGATTGACGGGCAAGCAACCAATCTCTCGATATAATTGCCTTGAAGAGTGTTCATGAACATGTCCGCCATCTCCCTTTCAGACATAGGGGGTTGGACGGATGCAGTAATCTGTCTCCAACACTGAGCATATTCTCTAAAGGTTTCCTTGGCAGTCTGAGACATTCCTTGCAACAAGGTCCGATTTGGAGCCATGTCCAAGTTGTATTGATATTGCTTGACAAAAGCCTCTGCCAAGTCTTTCCAGCTCTTGATGGTAGTACGAGACAAATGAGAATACCATTCACGAGAAGCTCCAGTTAAACTGTCTTCAAAATAGTACATCCACAACTTTTCATCTTCGGTGTGAGCTCCCAACCTTCCCAGATAAGATTGGAGATGAGTGCGTGGGCAAGAAGCCCCGTTGTATTTCTCAAAAGTAGGGGGTTTGAACTTGTGAGGGATCCTTACTCCCTGAACCAGACCAAGATTGGTGACATCAAAACCTAAGGAATTTTGAGACTCCAAAGATTTGAGCTTCTCAGCAAGCTCATCCATACGGCGAGTGGTCTCGAGGGCCTCGTCGTGCAAAGAAAATTGATCATACTGGCAATCTTCAGTAACGGGGCGTCTGTTAATCCGAATCCCTTGATTCACATTGTACCTTCCGCCAATACCATTCCCAACATTTCCCGTATTGCCAACATTACCCGGGTTTCCATCAACATTTGCGTTACCCGCGTTTCCAGTGTTCACAGGGTTATCAGCGTTCCCAGGGTTACCAGGGTTCCCCTCAACACTTGGTATTTCCACCTCTGGATCGGGCCTCGGTTGCTCAACCAATTCCTTCAGCTTCGCCTAGCCTTCTGCCATACCAGTCATCAATGTCATGAACTGAACCATCATTTCACGCATATCAGCCAGTTCTTTCTGTATCTGGTCCATTGCTAGTCGTGGACGGTTTTCCTTTGTCGGGTACCTGTGAACTCGCTTGGGACCAATAACTGCCTGCAATAGGGAACAAACATTAGACACTGCGGTGACACCTGCAAAACAAACAAGGGTTAGTATGTATGGTATACGATGCACTGCTTATTCGATTTTAAGGCCCCCCCTTAAAAAGGGAATACCCTGCAAATGAATAAGCATGAGATGTTGGATGCAAATATGCAGATGATGTTATGCAATGCAATGGCATGTCAATCAGAATTGCTGGATCCGCTTGAACATCTGTCAGGTTGCACTGCCTGGAGAGAAATTAAGAGGATCAAGCAAAGCACACCAAACAAAGGTCATGGGATGGATCATGTTATCCTTAATATCAACCATCCATTTTTGGTGGATTATGGTTTACACCTTATCAACACCCAAGTTTCATTGATATTAAGGATACCTGAACGGATCAACCATGAATAAAGGGTTTGTTGCAAGTGACGAGCATGGAATTTAGGTTAAGAACCACCCAAAGGGAGTGTACTAAGGTTTAAACCTGCCAAACATGTTCTACAAAAGGTTCCCATAGTCATAATCCCATCTTTCGGATATTATCGGAGGAACGACTACTCGTATTCCAAAAATATTCTCAAGAGAGACTCTTATGAGTGTAGTATCGCGTAACAATCGTATCAAATCTTACACTTTAACGACTTTCGCACTACGTCCTACGAATAGGCCAAGATGGGTTTGGTAAACTAAGGTCCTTGGCTTCTAAGGTCTATATTGGAAAAAGTAATGTCTAACCACAACTTACTTGTGTGACATTATTGATCCCAACATGACCTCCACCAAGTGAATGGGCTTGCAAGTCAACTTGTTAAGGAATAACTCCACACAAGTCAACAAGACTATGCCATTCTCCTATCCTAAGTGCACTCGAGTTCGGGTATAGAACTCATCTCACAAACAGAACCAGCAGATACGACAGTCATATGTACACAATGCAATAAAGCAGGTAAATGCTGAAAGATAAATAACTATACAAAAGAATAAACACCCAATAAACAACCAACCTACAAAAGCTAGGAGGGACTTGCTTAGGGAAACCGGGTCCCCAACAAAGTCGCCAGCTGTCGCAACCTGAATAATGGAATGCGAAAAAAAAACAACCGGCGAAGAAAGACAGGAGAGTCGCCACCGTGCGTTATTTAACCCAAAGGAGGGAAAGGAAACGCTCGAAGTAAACCTGGAAAAAGGAAAGGACAAGACGGGGTCTCGCAACCAAATCTTGGGTTCGGGAGTCGATTATGCGAAGGGAAGGTATTAGCACCCCTACGCATCTGTAGTACTCTACGGGATCCACTTTTGTAGTTCTTGTCTAAAGGGTGTGGGTTTATCTAATGTGTTATTTACTAAAAAAAGGGTTAAAAGAAAATGACTCGCACGGATGTCGCATCCACTGCGTACGTATCTCATCTGAATATGAGAATCAGAGTCTTCGTAGCTCGGCCACCTAGGGGTTAAGGGTAATTGTGCTCGCTAAGACATCGCGTCTTATGCCTACGTATCTCATCTGGAATGAGAATCAGAGCAAGCCGTAGTTCGGCTAACTACGGGGTTATGGATTGGGTTTTGGACGAACAACGTTACTACGTAATCTACCGGATGCTTGACCTTTGGAGACTTACTCGCCTGTAGTAGAAGGAGTTAACGTGTTCTTAGGAGAAGAAAAATCAATGAATTTGTTTGCGTTTTAGGAACGCTCAGGCAAAAGAGAAATCCTAGACGAAGGAACCTGCATAAAGTAAACACACAAAACATTGCCTCCTATCGAGGTCTTCCAGCTAAGAAAGCGGTAAAAATACGGGAAAATGTAAAAGTACCACACGGATAAAAATCCGAAGTAATAGCAATTAGAGGAATGGGAAACCCAGGGATCCTTCCAAGCTAAACACCATCAAAGAAAGTGAGTCAGTACAGGTAATCGGAATGAAACCTCCAGGCGGTATCCCACAAATAAAGTGGAACACCAGGCAAGCTATCCCTGCAAGAGTATGTGAGCCCTCACAAAACAAAACTCAACAAACAGGTTAGAGAAACAAAATAGGGTAAGCAAGAGTTGCCCCCAAATCAAAATGTAACCACATGAATCATGCCCTTTCAATTCACAAAAAGCTCACAAAAAGCAACCAATGGTATGAGGCCTAAACCTCTTGTCAAACACATGCATCAAAAGGGTATCAAATTCACCCATAATACCTCATACATTCAGAAAATTCAAATTGAAGGCATAAAGATGATGGATATAGGGCAAACCTGATTGGAGAGATCGGTTGAAATCAAATGACACGGCTGGATTTGCAAACCAATGTTAGGGTTTGCTTGAGCTGAAAGTGTGTGAGTCAGAATGAACCTTTCAGAGTTTCCTGGAGGTTGCTGCAGATTAATTCTCACTCTCTCTATCTAGGTTTCTCTCCAGGTTTTGTCCAGGGTTTTGTTCCAAGGAAACCTCAGAGTGTTTTGCTTCCCTTCCTTTTTCTGTTTGTTCTCCCTCTTTTATAACCTGATTTTCATGGCTTTGTGGGCTCAAATGAGAGAGGTCAAAGTCCAAGATTTTTCTATTATATTTTATTTATTTATTTATTTAATTAATTAATTAATTTTTTTTTTTTTTTAAAAATTAATTTTTTTTTCAAATTTTTTTTTCGTTTTTTTTTCTTTTTCTATTTTTTTTCTTTTTCGTTTCTTTTTTTTGCATAACACGTGGGCTTCGCCTAGCAAGCATGACAGCTCATGAACAAACCTTTGCTCCTTCAAGATTAACGTTTTGACTGATGAATAGACCCCTGTTGGAAGTAACTCAAGTCTTTCCCTTGTGTTGATTGATCATCTAAATAGAACCCACAAATTGTTCTGGATGATGTTCAAGCTTCTTGGAGCTAATCCCGATTGACATGATGAAATGCAATGTATCTAATGTTAAATGACCTAAAAATGAATGCGTGAATAAGGAGGGCAAATTTTGGGGTGTTACACACGTGTCATCATTTCATGGTCTATTCATGGATCTTTGTTTGTTTTATTCCATTTTAAGTCATGTTCAATTTCATGCATGTTCAAATTCATTCATTTCAAGAATCAAGATCAATTCAAATAACATTCCATTTCATTCAAAAGTATATCAAGTCCATCATTATAATCCATCATACATTGTTCATTACATGAAAAAATGCAAAAACAAAGAATATGTTCACCAAATGTTGACTTTGATTAACAATTGACTTTTTGGTCAACTTTGACCAAAGTCAACTTAACCATTTTTTCAACCCAAGGTCCTAAAATTATATACACAATCCCTAAAATTCCTACTTGATGTTGGCCTTCTATCATTGATACTACAAATTTCAAACTAGATGTCTTCCAGTTTGCAAGCCTTATACCATAATGTACAACAAAGCCAATGGAGCGAGCATGGCAAGGAACCGAACCAGAGTTAGAAGATAGTGCAAAGCATGGCATACACAACCTATTGTACATAACCAGTATGAGCCAGCAGCTGCACCAAGCTAAATAGCAATGAATTATATTTTTACAGCGAACTAGTCACACCCAAGCAAGCCCTATTGCAGACCTAAAGCAGGACATGGACTACATGCTACCTGAAGCTCAAACACATTCCTGCAGTAACTCATGGGCATACAACCTACAACTAGGGGCATTGTCATGAGCAATGTCAAATCAATGCAAGGAAAGCATATAGTGCAGCAGTTGTAACACAAACATGGACAAGTCTGGTACCTGCGATGGCTGGGAACATAGACTGCAATCTAGCATAAACCTTGTTGCAAACTTGCAATTCAACCTTCCCAAATCTAGTAGCTGTCCATATAATCATCATCAATATCACACCTACTGCACATAAAAAAAATACGACAGTATACCTGCACAATGTGCCACATAACCAAGTTACAAGATAACCTTGCCATGAACCTATGCAACCATGAGGAATACCAACCCAAAGTATGTTTGTATCACATCAGTTGCATCATTAAGCCACCAGTCAGAAATGCATAGGATTTGAATCAAGACTATGTCATGAATCAATGTATCATGCTGCCAAACCCTATTGAAACACAAGTCAGAATAACCAAACTAAATGCTACTACCTAGGTCCATCATATTCATGCCTGCTGCAATGCCATGCTACAAGAAACCAAACATGCAATCCATAACAATCCATCGGTCCAATAGCAGTAGCATCTAATTCAAATCATGGCAAGGCAATCCACAAGAAGTTCATGCACATAACATTCATCAGTTCACAACAATGATCATTCAATGACAAAATCTGCAGCAGGCCAACATGTTCTAGCAAAGCAAGCATCCATGTTCAGCCATACAAAATAAACAATAACAGAGCAATGATCAAAGCCAGACCACAATATTATCATTCAATCCAAGAGGAATGTAAGATGGAGTTTTAAATAAACATGAGCAAATGGCAGTCACAACAATACAATATAAATAAAGGCAGTGGTGAAACACAATATATATATATATATATATATATATATATATATATATATATATATATATATATATATATATATATATATATATATATATATATATATATATATATATATATATATATATATATATATATATATATATACTACAAAAGAAGTACAAATAAGTTTATAGAAGGTGGGGATCAAATGATTGCCTAATCATCACCCACGAATCTTGGGATGCATTTCATTTGGAGTGCCAACTCACACAATCTAACTAATTGAGATTCTTCAAATCATTCCTAATCTACCCCTGATCGAGTTCTATAAAGAGCTTTGGGTTCACTCATCATTAAATTCAGATTCTGATTTCCTAAAAAAAATCTTGCAACTTAGAATGACTCCCTAACCCTCAGTACACACTCAATCCATTATTGTGAAAGCTTCAACATTCGAAGCTCTACACCACTGAGCTTCGAACCACCATTCCAACTCAACTCTCAATTCTCAACATGAATTGCAGGCTTCGACTCACTAAAAGAAGCACGTCTCATAAGAAGAGGAGAAGAAGATAATCACTGTATGTAAGACCCCAATTTTGGTCCTAAGATCCCTCATGACATCATAATATTTCATTTGCATAGCCTCAAGGATCATAAGCATCTTGGTTTCCTTTGCCTTTGGGTGGGATCTCTTGTGAGTGGTTTGAGATCACCAAGCATGCTTGAATTGTATATTATTGATTTTCTCATTTATTTCCTAACCAAAAGCACAAAAATATGTCACTAACATTTCTTGTTTGTAGCTTGAGCAATCACAAGGTCTAAAAGCTTTTAGAAGATCCTATGGGCATTGATATGGTCAAGAGGAGATTGAAGGAAGCATGGTAATGGTTCCCAAAGCTCTCATCCATCAAATATGCCTCCCAAGTATCTCAATTCCTCATTTTGATCAAAGCAAATCAAAGGGTTTGAGGTTTGTTTCTCAAGGAAACCCTAATTCATCTATTCATCAATTGTGCCTTGCTCATGAAGCAACCTCAGCCCATGGTCAAATACAATCAATGTAAGTTCTTTAATTCATCATTTCATTCATATTTGAACTTATTTGAGTGTCCTCAATCATCAATCCATCAAGATATGAGGTGTGGACTTGAGAAGTTGAGCAGTCAATTCATCTTACTATTTTGAAATACACTGAGACCTAACTTTTTATGTGTTGGTTAAATGGAGATTATCCCAAGATAAAAAATGTTCTTAAGAACAATATGAACAACTTTCATGTTCATCAAAAATTGACTTGAATCTTGGAAGGTCATCATCCATTCCAAGACATTATAGGTCATTTTGACTGAAACCCTAATTTTGGGTCAACTTCCCAAGAACATAACTCATTCATTTTTCATGATTTTGAGGTGAGACTTAATTAATTGGAAATCGTATTGTGTCTACTTCAAATGATATGTTGAGAAAAATTTCAAAATCTCAAAATAAATACATGTGATAATGCAAAACATTATAGGTCACTTTGGACCAAATGTATTGAAATGTGAAAAAGTCCAACTTCAAGTGCCCATAACGTCTTCATTAAAAATCCAAATGATGCAAAATTTGAGTCCAAATTGATTGTCTTGAAAATATCTACAACGTTCATGTTGAAGATTTTGTCAATTGGAGCTTGCATCATTGAAACAAAAGGGCTTGAACATTGACCAAATTTGAAAATTTCACATAGGCATGTTTTGCACCATACACTTCAAGCTCAAATTTCATTAATTTCCAAGGCCCAAATTAAGTTTTGATTAACATGACATTTGTTCCTTATGCAATAAGCTTTCCAACCATTACCCATAAGCCTATGTTTCAATTTTGGAAATATCATTTTCAAAGAGGGGAACTTTTTAGTGCATTTTGGGAAACTTGATTCAATTGCCATGCATTAGCTGATTACATCTATGTTGCACGTCCATTTCATTCATTTGTGATCTCAGCTTGCCAAATCAAGTGGAATTGGGCCCTTCATGCGCCTGTACAGGCCCATGCATGGAGGCCCTCTTCTCCCATGCACACTTTGTTCATGCAAATCAGATGGCTTTGGCTATAAATACATGGCATGTGAGCTCTCATTTCTCAACCTAAAGGCGCCTAAACCTCAGCTGAACTCAAAACCCAACCCTCACCAAAGGAACTTTTCTCTTTCTTTCAAAAAATTTCAGATCTGAAATTCAATTGCATCGATTGATTTTTAAGATCCATAGTTCCTAAACCTTCTTCATTTGATCCATAGAAGCTTCTGTTTGCAAAAGCACTCAAAGATATTGACTCAATTCTTCACAATTCAAAGGTTTTGCTCAACTGCATTTTGCTTCGAAACAGCTCATATATTGTTCCATTTGCCTTGATTTTGTGTGATCTGAAGCCTCTACATAGAGGCATCATTATTGTGTTCTTAATTTTTGAAATCAAGCAAGTTCAGTTGAACACCACCAAAGTTCCATCTCTGATTTCTCTCTCAATAGGGATCTAGAGTGGAATTGAGTGGCATAGGAGTGATGTACATCACTCCACCTTTCATTTGGTACCTGGTGTAACACCCTTCTAAAATACCCCAAAATATTTAATTAAAATAGCAATATATCAATCAGAGTAATTATGCAATTAAGGGTGTCACACAATCATTTCACACCATTCACCAAATAACTGTCATGCTCTTTTATTAATTCAAAACATAAAGCATTTGCACAATACGCAGCGGATAGAAATCAAATCAATCATGCAAAACATGTAACACATTACATGTAAAATTATTCAACCAGGTAAAACATCCCGTCCCGATGTTACATCTATCAGAGCATGACCCACTAAGGAGACTACACTAGACTCCAAGCACTAGCTTCTACTCAATCACTGCTCGTTACCTGAAAAATAGTTGTAAGGGTGAGTTCCTCAATCGATATAATAAGCATTATAAAATATCATGTAATGCTAAGTAATTTAACACATATCATCACCCTAACCAGATCACACATATTCAGCAACGGCAATATCCACTCATAATCATCATCATCATCATACTCAAACTCAACACAACCATAAAACACACGTATAATATTGGAATACATCCATTCATATTATACGCCATACATACATATTTTATGCAATGAGACTCCATGCATGCGGTACCGACTATTCGTGAACATATAGTTCAACCTCACCGATCAAATCCAGATACGGCTACCAAGCTCACTAGTCCCACTCATTTGAGACCTAGTGACTCACTCACTAATTCCTCACCATGGGAATTAGCTACCACCCCAAGGGCTATGATATGCACGCTAATCACCTAGCATGCAAACATCAACAACAATCCACAATACTAACTCACTAACTCCTCACCATGGGAATTAGCTACCACCATAAAGGCCACAATATGCAAGCTAAATCACTTAGTCATGCAAACATCAACAATCATCCACAATGGACATATGCTCACACTCTAAGCCATAAACAGTCCATTCATAATTTCATACGTGATAGATACATTCACAACATTATGCATATCATCATACATCATCAACATATTCACCACACAATTATATCATGTCATACCACATAATCAATCACAGTATTAGCACACTCTACTAATACCTATACTACTCAAAACAACGGGAAATGATCCCTACTCTATCATACATCAGCTAAATCATTACTCAGCTGAACAACCAAAAACTGCACAACAACAGCACAGAAAAATCACAATCCTGCCCATACGCGTATTGCCTAGTCCCATACGCGTATGGCCCATTTCTCAGCCAATCCCATACGCGTACCACCTATCTCATACGCGTATGCTACGCATACCACTTCCCCATACGCGTACCAACAGAGACCAAACCACGTTCAAAACATCATCTTCCTCATCCATACGCGTATTGCCTAGTGCCATACGCGTACCAGACCATCTCATACGTGTATTGCCTAGTGCCATACGCGTATGACCAGAAACCAGATTTCCAGATCTGCTATGGTTTTCTCTACCACGAGATTCTTCAAATCCAACCTCCAACAGTCCAATTTTACACAGTAATCGTTCATATCACCTAATACGAATTATCCCCTATTCTATTTCACAAATTTCTAACATTATTACATCTAATTCCTACGAATTCCCTTCAATTATAATCCAAATTTCGTTCATCCAAAAGTTCACAATTTCATCATGCATCATTCTAATCAGAGTCAAATCAATGGTTTATCACTACCCACGATATGTTATCCCATAGTACCCATTAAACGACGATAAACCCCCCTTACCTGAGTTAATCCGGCAATCCTTCAGCTTCAAGCTCTTCCTCTCTTCAACCCTTGTTCTCTGGCTCTTTTTCCACTTTTCTGTCTCTTTTCCTTTTCACGTGTAAATAACCCTTTTACCAAATGGGACCTTTTCTAATTCCAACTTTTATTCCAATAATAATAATAATGAAATAATCCAATAATTCTAATTACTTAATTAAATTAATAAATATAATATTAACTTAAATTAAATAATTATCTTATTTTATCGGGGTGTTACACCTGGATCGTGCATTTTGGTACAAATTTTGCTCTCCTGCAAAGCAAATTTGAGCTCTCACCGAAGCTAGCCGGAGAAGACGGTGGCGCTGGCCACCGTCTGGTCTCCAGATCCAATCGTGGTCGTCCATTCTCATTTCCAGATTAGATCTAGGTTATCCAATGTTATGACTTTCTTTTATTATTTGTGTTTCTCATTGACCTGGATGTATGGTGGATGCGCGCCTGAGAGCCATGTGATATGCCAGCTCAATTAATGAGCCATCATCCAACGCCTCTCCTTTTTTCTAATTTTTAATTTTTGATTTCTATTTTCTTTTATTTCTTTTAATTCCATTTTATTTCTAAAATCCATATCGCTTTCATTATTGGTCCAAAAATTATGAGACCAATTGCATTATTTCTCTTTTATTTTCTACTTTCTAAAATGATTATTAATATTTTTTATTTTATCATTTGTTATTTTTTAATAATTTTCTCTTTTCTGGTTATTTTTAATTCATTTTAAATAGTTTTTGAGATCCAAAAAATACCAAAATATTTTCTCAACCTCTTTGAATGATGATAGATCTATGAAAAATATTCTCATCAATTTATTAATTAACTTGAGATTTATTTGAGATTTTAGTTCAATTAGGTTATTTTTATGCATTTTTAATTGATTAAAAATAGTTTCTGACTTTTAAAAATGCTGAAAATTTTTGTCAAACTTTGTTTGACCTTGTTGAACTTGGGATAGTTCACTTGGACTTTTCAAAGTTGATTTGAAGTGAGTTTGAAGTTTGACCTTTCTTTAATATTTTAATTCAAGTTTTATTTTAAATATTAAAAATACCAAAAATATTTTGTTTATTTCTTGACTTCTAATATTCATTTTGCTTCTGTTTTCTATTGTTTGACCTTGATCTTCCCTATCTTTGGTCAACACTTATTGATTAGTACATTCCATTTCATTTAATGCACTTTAATATTCTTCTTCTTCTTCTTCTTCTTCTTCTTCTTCTTCTTCTTTTTTGATCAATGAGTTAAAGATTGGTGGTTAGCATTGATTAGGGAGGTTTAATCTTCCTTGATTCAAATCTAATTCATCTTGATCATGGATCAAGTGAATGGCTTTGCATTAAGGATAGATTGCTTTCCAAATCATGCAAAGGACCTAAATCAATACAAGATCATTTCTCATCTTCTTTTTGGCATGGCAAGTTGTTGGAGTTTGATTCACTAATCAAGACCTCTAACTTATGTTGTTGCCTACATTATTATTGACCGGCCTCAGATAGTTGTGACTTCTACATAAGTCCAATTACGATTGCTTAACATAGCGCTAAATTTGCCTTATGGCACGCTAACTACTAACACTAACCATTAACCATTAACCATTAACATTTACTTCTTGCTCTTTACATTTATGCAATTTACTATTCTTGTACATATTATTCATTTGCTTTTCCCCCTTTGCTCATTTGAGCACATGTTTATGTTAATGCAATTTGCCTTTTGCTCACTTTAGCACATAATTGTGTATATATTATTGTGCTTGTATTTTGTTTTGATTGTTGTGGACCAAATGCAAAGAAATGGACAAATGGACTTAGTTTCTAGGACATTCCCTATGCAAATTGGAGTAAAAGGACTTTAAATGTTGAAGATGGATAAGAAGGACCAAACCTCTAAACTCACTCTTGTCCATTCTTGATTTTCTTCATAAAACTCTTTGATGTGTGTGCTCTTGTGCTAGGGAATCCTATGAGAGCTCAAATTGAAGAACCATTGCCATGTTCATCCAAAGTGAAAGATACAAGATACATTGAGGATCTTCTAAGAAGCTTGCTTGTTTGTGTTGATTGCTTGAGCTTACTATTATTTTGCTTGCATATTCCAAAGGATAGGAGCTACCTGGATCATCAATATGATCTCAAGAGAGGAAATCCATTTGTGGTCTTGTTTCTTATCCCTTATCTCTTGTATGATTAGGACTTTAGCCATTCTTCTTCTTCCCTCCACTTTAACCCAAGCCAAAACTTTTGTGCAAACATTTAACACTTCTTTTCAAACATTAGAAGCCTAAGCCTTATGCTTTTGATTTTCAAACTTTCTTTTCATAATACTTATTTTGAATTGAACTTCTAAGTCAACCTTGACCATATTTTGCACATACTTTTCATTGGTAGATACCACTCATTCAAATGTTTTTTTGTGGTTTCAATGGCCACCCTCTTAATCAAATTTGTCATAACCTTTAGCTATTAGGTTTGAGTTATCCTTGAGGTAGATGTAATACTCACCTATATCCTTAGTGATGGAAAATGAGTCTTCCATGCTTATTATAGGGTTAACCCCTCACTAGCATGTTGAAGTTATCCTCACATGGTGGATTTGTGGTTTTAGGTTAAGTTTTCTCCCTTGGATAACAAAAGACCTTAAGGCTTTTGGACCAATCAATTCACCAACTCATTTTGAGATTTTTACCCCGAACTACGAGGTTTTGATCCTAATCTTTTTTAAGATGGTATGTAGGCAATGGGTTTATCCATCCAAACACAAAATGTAAATAACTTATATATTCTCTTCACATCTCTTCAATCATGTTTGCACAAATAAATTTTCACAAAATACTAACCTTACAACAAATGTGAAAAGGGCTCCCTAGGAGTACCTAGGATGTTTTGGGTGCTTAAAACCTTCCCATTGCATAACCAACCCCCTTACACCGATCTCTGACATTTTTACTAGTTTTTGATTCGATAAAAAATTTAGGTTTTTGTTCGCTTTCTAACCATTCCTTTGGATAAATAGAAGTGTGGTGGCGACTCAACTTGTATGGTTTACCTTGGATTTAGTCAATATCTCTAATGGTAACGAATACCCCGCTACACTGTACAAGAAGAGGTAGAGGAGAATCAAAGCTCGCCTGAGATTGAATCTTCATCGTCATCTTCACACCGGTCTTCAAAAGGTATATTCATTTCCGGCTTCGTCCTATTGCATTTCAGTTACCAGTGTATAGTTTGGCACTCGAAGAATCAATGCCCTAACCCTAGGAACTCTGATTCTTCCAATAGAAGGTTTAATTTGTGATGTCGTAGGTTAGGCTTCCTATCTGTTTAGCTGCGATCTGATCAAAGAGTCGGAATTGTATCCTTTGGACATTGGATTTGAAACTGTGAGGTGGAGTGGTCATTTTGGTGTTTACTTATAGTGTTTGGAGCCCCGCCGCCGCTGGCGATGAGCTCCTCTACGGTGGAAGCTTGTTCGTCGGTCAGAGTTTGAAGGGAACATTTGAAAGTGGATCTGGCGTACGGGAGGAGTGTAGATAACATTTGGTGAAGCAGATTGGGCCAAGGTCCATGGAGTTACCTCTTTGCACCCTTGCCTTAAGTTTTACACCCCTGTTAGTGAAGACCAAGGCTAGTGGGCCTTGAATGGGCCTCATCACCCAATTTCCTTCACCCCCCCGTTTTTCAACGATGCACCCCCCCCCCCCCCTATTTGAGCTTAGAAGTTCATTCTAAGGCCCATTTTGCATTGTTTTAATCCAGATTTTGATATTTGTTTTTTTTTTAAATTTTTTTTTGACATTTCATCATAATAATTGCTTCTGATATTATAATTTGGTTTTATGTTTATAATGTTTTGCTATTAGAATTTCATCTTAATATTAGTACTAATAATTCTTTAATATTAGAATTTTAATTTGATATTAATAATTATTTTGATAGTATAATTCTAATTTGATTTTATTTTGATATTGTTTTGATATTAGGGTTTTAATTTGATATTAATAATTGTTTTTGATTTTAGAATTTTATTTTGACTTTTATTTTGATAATATTAGAATTGTTTTAATTATTAGAATTTTATGTGCTATTATATTTGATATTGATTTTAATTCTCTTATATTTCTCTTTAATTTCGTTTAATCCTAACATCTAACATTAACACCTAACTCTTTACATTTCCGCACTCTAACTTCTAGTTCTTTACATTCTTGTACATAACTCCTAACTTTTAAATTTTGTCATTTTATTTACTTTACTTTGCTTCATATTACATTATACATTCATCATCATTCTTCACTTCATCTTAATAATCAACTTGAAATGGACTAAACATAAAAAGGGAAAAGAGAATTGATTAAGACCTAAGCATGCATAATGGATATTAGACCATGGACTTAGAGATTTTTTTTAGGACCCTTGCATTGGACCTTGGACAAATGTTTGACCCAAGCACGAAAGAAGCATTCATGGTATCCATATCAAAGAAGCAAAAGAGTTATAATATCTTTATGCACTTTCTAGCTTAGGACACAATGCATACACAAGGCTTTCTCTTGAGCTACCTGACAATGAGACTTTTTATTTCCTGTAATCCCTTGTATTTTTCATGTATCCCCTCCCCTTTTGGATGTACTCTTTTAGTCGCTTTCTTTGTTATTACTTGTTAGCTATCCGTTAGACATTAGGAGCGCTCACTATTTCATAATCAATAAAAAAACATTGATCCAATGTCAAGCGGTATTTTCTCAAATCAAACTCAAAAACACAATAAGATGCGATTAGGATTGTATGCCATGAGCCTTAAGTGGTAAAGAAGGCATGAGAATGGAGCTTTCCTACACTCGTTTTGAGTACTTTGAACACAAGACGTTTGGCTTGGCAGTTCGAGGAATTCACCTTTATCCATAGTCTTTAGTACAATCCGATGTCAAGAACACTTTCTTTTTCAAAACCTAAAAACAACATCAACTCATCAAACCTTTTGTTTGAGCCTTAGGGCATCACATCGAAAACCCTTTTTCAAGGTATAAAATCAACGACAAAAAAAAAATTTGTACCAACGAACTATGGGGCTCTGATTTCTCACTTCAACAAGTGAGCATACGTAGGCAGGAGGACCCAAATCCTTGGCGAGCACACTAATTAAAAATCCATCTTCACTCCGCAAACCTTTATCAAGTAAGCATCAAGATAACGACACCCATTCAAGTGTAAACATCTTAGATGGTTCCCACGGAGTACCATGGATGTGAGGGATGATAATACCTTTCCATTGCATAACCGACTTTCTAACCTGTGCGTGATTGCGATGACCATTCTTTGGGATTTTCTCGATATTTTCCATTTCCTTTGGAATAAATAAAAACTGATGGTGACTATGTATTTTTCGCATAGCGATACACACTTATTTCTTTTTTCGCATTTTCATCAACTCCTAATTCAATCACCCTACCACTCCTTGTTGTTACTGACTTACAATGTTCTTTAGGATTCATTTGAGTGGTGGTTGTAAATGTTACTCCATGTTGCTCCGCTAATTGTTTAGCAATTTGTCTGATATGTGTTTCAAGGTTTTAATTGAAGCATCTGTATTTTTCTGATTTGCCATGGATATCTCCATAAATTGATTCAAATGTATTCCAACTTTGACGTTTTATCCGGTTTAGGAGGATTCTGAGGTTGTTGATGGAAATTCTGATATTGATTTGGCCTGCTTGACGGTCCCGCATCTTACCTCCAACCTTGGCCATAATTGGTGTTATTCCCGCGTGGATATCCTTGTTGCTTTGGTATGGTGCTATGTAACACCTTAAACCCCGAATAATATATTTTAAATAAAAATAACAGGAAAAAGATGTTACTCCATCATAAATACTTCATAAGTCATAAAATAACAGATATTGCACAACACAAATTTATTTAGAAACACCATAAAACATGTCTGAATAGAACTGAATCAATACATCATGATCAAAATCTCATAATAGTTTATTGCAAACAAATCAAAGTAATGCAAACGCATGCCCTTATCCCCAGTGTTACAGATCAAAGCACTCTTATTCGAAAACTAGAATATACGGAAGATAAAAGTATGCTGAGAGGCAATAGCCATCTCACTGTAACAACGAACCTCAGTCATGTTAATCACCTGTGCAAAGCACACCACAAAACCAAGAAAACAAGAAAGGGGTGAGAATATACTTACATATAGTAACAGTGTGATTTCAGCAACAGAATGACATTAAAGAAACACAATAATCATACATAATGATATATATATATATATATATATATATATATATATATATATATATATATATATATATATATATATATATATACATATATTCCAATCACAAACGCAAACACACATCACAATAAAATGCAATGATATGATCCACCAACTCCATCACCTATATGCATGTGGTACCAAAAATATATTGTGGAATCAGAGGAATGTTACTGATTTTACTCCACTAGTCTCTGGTCCTTCCCACCTAGACCAACGATCCCCACCAATAGATCTGAGACTCACCCCTGGTCTTTTCCACAAAGACCGACGATCCCCACCAATGGATCTGAGACCATCAAAATGGACCGAAGTCTCACCTAAACTCTAAACTACATGAATGCGTCGTAATATGAATGACAAATATGCATTTCATGGACAAACATCATAATTCACCAAAATTTTGGATAATAATACTCATAAACACCAAAATTATCCTAAAGTATATCATCAAAATAGGTTCCATTCACGAACCACAAATTATCCAATAAGGATCACCCAAATTCCAATCACCTAAAATTTTATTTATTGAACAATATATTCACTTTTCTTACATCCAAAATAATTTAATTAATTTTATTCCTAAAAGTGAGTTAAATATATTAATATGTTTATAATATTTTATAAAATGTATATTTAATTATTTAATTATTTTATAATAATTTTAATTAATATTTTTATCCCAATTTCAACTAAGAACAAAGATTTTGTTAGTTTTAGCATTATTTATAAAAATTATTATTATTCACCAGAAAGATTAAACAAAATTTGAAATTTATTATAATCAAAAGGTTAATCCTTATGACATTTCCAAATGTCTTTAAATACATAAAACAAATAAAACATAAATTGTTGAAATTTCAAAAAATAGTAAAATGCTATTTTCGAAACTTAAACGGCCTTAAACGGCTTAAAAACTAAATAGTCTTTGTTTACAATGACTTTGATTTTTGGGATAATTCTCTTTCCGAAAATATATAATATGAGGTATTCTAACATCAGACGTCAAACTTGCGCAAAATTCTGTTGAACCGCGTTGAAGCGTGACTTCTCCTTCGAAACGTGCAACCAGTCCCCTACCTCATTCAAGTTTCCGCCTCCCAATGTCGAATTATTACGTCGTACCATTTCCAATGACAAATTCCCAAAATTTAGAAATTTTAGATTTTCCCCAAAAGGGGTTACGGTTAACAGAACCATAAAAAAAACAAAGAGTGACCAAATGAGATTATCCCTATAAACAGAGATATTATCATATAGAATTGACCAAAAGGGTATCATACTCTGATTTAACATCAAAATTCAATTTTATTAAACAATCACCAAAAATAATTTTATCCATTCAAAAATCATATCGATCACCATATTCATCACCAAAAAAGACCAAATGGGATTATCTCATTTGGGCACAAATCGTAACAACGATCGACTTCCAAAAACCAAAATTTTAATATAAAACATATTATGTAAAACCAAAAACCAAAGGGGTTGGGCCAAACCCCATATGATCAGACCAAATGAGTATAATAAAATACTTGTATTTTGATTTGATACATTTCATAGAGATGAAAAATAACAACAATATGGTGTTGATCAGAGGGTAGGGGAACTCTCATCATTCTGTTGCCTAAAACCCACCATATAGTAAGCAATCTCCCCCTATCTTATCGATTGAGCTTTCAAGGTCTTGATGTTCCTCCCTCTTCAAATTGCTGCCTCAGGATCGCTCCCAAAATGGTCTCCCCAGACTCAGACGTGCCGTTTAGCGATATGCATCGAGCCTTAATTTTTTCCTAACTGTGACACTCTCCTTACAATATATATTATGTTTAACCCAATTAAATATTAATTCCCAAATATTTAATCCCAAATGAAATATTTATTTAATTAATTAATAAAATAAAATAAATCTCAAATTAAATAATTATTCAATTAAGCGTAACATCTTTAATATTTAAATAAAACATTTATTTGATTTTAAAAGGAAAAATATATTTTTAACATAAGGTGTCACCTTATATTTAAATAATTAAATAATTATTACTATAAACCTCAAATAATTATTATTGTTATTTTAAATAATTAAATAAAATATACCGCTCTTAACCAAATATTTTAACAATTATTAAATTATTAAAATACCCTCGAATACTCTAAAACTTCATAAAACACCCAAAAATACACAAACATCACATAAATAAATTATCAAATAATTCATAAAATGCTACAATTAAATAAATACAATGAAATAAATTAGGGGCGTTACAATTCACCTCCACTTAAAAAGATTTTCACCCTAAAAAGTTACATGGTGAAAACAAACCTGGGTACGATTCCTTCATCCTGCTCTCCAGCTCCCAAGTCATGCTACCTCAAGCAGGTCCTCCCCAAATGAACTTCACTAGAGTAATCTCTTTGCCTCTTAGCTACTTAACCTCTCGATCTGCGATCCGGACAGGAACTTCTTCAACAGCCAGGTTGTTACAAACTCGTACACTGTCCATCTAGATTACATGCGAAGGATCATGAACATACTTCCAAAGTTGCGTCACATGGAAAACATCACGCAGGTTTGAAAGAGGCGAGGGTAAGGTCACATGATAAGCAACTGCTCTAATCCTTTGAGTAATTTGATACAGTCCACTAAAGCAAGGAGTGAGCTTCTTAGACTTCAGGGATCTTCTAACACCAGTCACTGGAGTGACTCTCGGAAAAACATGATCGCCATCCTAAAGTTCAAGATCCATTCTCTTTTTATTGTGGTGATTCTTCTGCCTACTCTGACTTACTTTGACTTTCTCAGTCGCCTGTTGCACAACTTCTGATCCAAGTATAGTGCTCTCTTCAAAATCATACCTACATAGAGGAATCCTACATCTCCTGCCATACAACACCTCGAATGGTGCCATCCCAATACTAGAATGGTTGTTGTTATTTTACTTGAAATCTATCAGAGGCAAGTAACTATCCCAAGTACCACCATACTCCAGAATAAAAGCCCTCAACAAGTCCTCCAAAGACTAGATAGTCCTATTTGTCTGTCCATCAGTCTGTGGGTGATACGCTGAACTCAATCTCAACTTAGTACCCAAAGCATCTTGTAAGCTTCCCCGAAAATATGGATGTAAACCTCGGATCTCTATCGGAGACGATACTCGATGGAATATTATGAAGCTTCACAATCACCTCAATGTAAATCTCTGTCTGTAGATATGTTATCCTACTTCCATTCTAGAATATTCAACGACTACATCAGTCCAAATGGTCTCTGATGCCCGACTTTAGATTTCTGACAAATTAAGCAAAAATAACTAAATTGTTCAATGTCCCTCTTCATTCCTGACAACCAAAACATTTTCTTCAAATCCTGATACATCTTAGTGGCTCCTGGATAAATACTCAAACTGCTTCGATGACTCTCCTCTAAGACCATCCTCTTAAACTATGGCACATCAGATACATAAACTCTGCCTCGAAACTTCAGAGTTCCATTCTCATCAATTTGGAAATCCTTGTCGTTGTTGTCGCAACCTGAAAAATACAGTGTGCGAAAAAACAACCGGCGAAAGAAAATGACAGAAGAGTCGCCACCGTGCGTTATTTATCCCAAGGGAGGGAAAGGAAACGCTCGAAGTAAACCTGAAAAAGGAAAGGACAAGACGGGGTCTCGCAACCAAATCTTGGGTTCGGGAGTCGGTTATGCGAAGGGAAGGTATTAGCACCCCTACGCATCCGTAGTACTCTACGGGATCCACTTTTGTAGTTCTTGTCTAAAGAGTGTGGGTTTATCTTGTGCTGTTTACCAAAAAAAAAGGGTTAAATGAAAATGACTCGCGCGGATGTCGCATCCACTGCATACGTATCTCATCTGAATATGAGAATCAGAGTCTTCGTAGTTCGGCTGACCTATGGGTTGGAGGGATGTGTGCTCGCTAAGATATCGCGTCTTATGCCTACGTATCTCATCTGGAATGAGAATCAGAGCAAGTCGTAGTTCGGCTAACTACGGGGTTATGGATTGGGTTTTGGACGAACGACGTTACTACGCAATCTACCGGATGCTCGACCTTTGGAGACTTACTCGCCTGTAGTAGAAGGAGTTAGCGTGTTGCTTTGGGTTTTAGGGTTTGGGATGCTCGAGGGCAAACAGGCAGTCCTTGACGAAGGAACCGCGCTACATGTGGGGATATGAATACAAAACACAAAACATGTATCTCAAAGTAAAATGCCACCAAGGGGCTCAAACATTTCCTCCTATCGAGGTCTTCCAGCTAAGAAAGCGATAAAGTATGAGAAAGGGAAAAAATTACCACACGGATAAAGATCCGATGCTATAGCAGTTAAAGGGGCAAGAAACCCTGAAATGTCTCCAGCTGGACCGTCAAAGGAAATCAGTCAACACGAATAATCAGAATAAAACTCCAGGGGGTATCCCACAAATAAAGTGGGAAACCACGCGAGTGTCTCTGCGAAAGCCATGTGAGCCCTCACAAAACTCGACAAAGGGTTAGAGCGGCAGGATGAAATCAAGAGAAAACAATGCCATGGAAACACAAGACAGGTTAGAATAAACAAAATAGGGTAACCCAGAGTTGCCCCTAAATCAAAATGTAACCACATGAATAATTCCATCAAAATTCACAAAAGGCTCACAAAAAGGTATCAAATTCACCCATAATACCTCATACATTTAGAGCATTCAAATTAAAGGCATAAAGATGATGGATATAGGGCAAACCTGATTGGAGAGCTTGATTGAAATTGAGTTGCACCCGTGAGGTTTACAAGTTGAGTTCCCTTCAGGGTTTGGAGGCTGCTCTGAGTTCTCTGTCAGGTCTTCTCTCACTATCTTTTTCCTCAGGGTTTTGTTCCAAGGAAACCTCAGAGTGTTTTGTTTCTCCTCAAAATCCCCCTTTGTTCTGTCTTCTTTCTCTCACTATCTTTTTCCTCGGGGTTTTGTTCCAAGGAAACCTCAGAGTACTTTTGCTTCTCTCCCTTTTTCTCAAGTGAATCTCCCAGTGTAACTCCAAGTGTGTTTTCCTCTACTGAAACTTCAGTATTTATAGACTGATTTTCGTGGGTAGTGGGCTCAAATGAGGGAGACCCAAGTCCAAAATAATTTGTTATATTTTATTTATTTTTTTTATTTATTTAATTAATTAATTAATTAATTTTTTTTTTCGTTTTTTTTTTCGTTTTTTTTTTTTCAGGAAAAATGAAGGGTAAATTTTGGGGTATTACAGCTGCCCCTATTCAATCAACTGGAGACCCGGAAAGAAGATGGCAGCTGCTTTCGTGCTTTCGAGGTATCAAGGGATTGAATACAATAAAAGCCCAAAAATTTGCACTGAAGTGAAGTGAAGTAACAATGTCTGTCAGAATCGGCAAAGAGGTGGTCTTGAAAGAAGAATCCGTCTGGTACGGTGAAAGTCAGTCTGAATATCGAAAAAGAATGTTAAACTGGATACCAAAATAAATGGTAACACAGAAATAACCATGGCCTGAATGCCGCTCATCAGTCTGAATACTGGAAAGGATTTCGATCTGAACATCGGAAACTTGGCCTGAATGCCACAAGTCGCATCGACCTGAACGTCGGAAACTTCTTCGATCTGAACATCGGAAAGACTTGGCCTGAATGCCACAAGTCGCATCGACCTGAACGTCGGAAACTTCTTCGATCTGAACATCGGAAAGACTTGGCCTGAATGCCACTTCGATCTGAATATCGGAAAATTGGCCTGAATGCCACAAGCTGCATCGACCTGAACGTCGGAAACTTCTTCGATCTGAACATCGGAACACCGGCCTGAATGCCACTTCGGTCTGGATACCGGAAAATTGGCTTGAATGCCACTTCGGTCTGGATACCGGAAAACTGACCTGAATGCCACTTCGGTCTGGATACCGGAAAACTGGCTTGAATGCCACTTCGGTCTGGATACCGGAAAACTGGCCTGAATTCCACTTCGGTCTGGATACCGGAAAACTTCATGCCTGTCAGCATTGGCAGAAATAGGGAATGATAATAGAGGCGGCGCATGGGCCAATGACACTTGCTGGGGATAACAAAGGTAAGTCATGAACAATCTTCAGTCTGAGTACTGGAAACAACTTCTAGCTTATCACTTGGGATACCGAGAATGTTTTATGCTTACATGCGTATGTTTGAATTTTTCAATGGCGTAATGCTCCATGAAAATGGAAATGCTACGCGATTTGGAAGGATGCAATGCAATATGATTCTACATGCAGGGATGCGAAATGCTGGGTAGAATGCCAAGCTGAGGCAAGGGGATCTACTGAGGAAATGATCACCATCTTCTGGACCCTGGCAAGGCTGTTGGAGATGCACAACGCAAAGAACTCTGTGGGGAGATGACTAGCCATGCGGTGTTCTGGCCATACCGAGACTCTGATCGGGGAAAGAATGGCATTGGAAGCCTGCTGCTGAGGAAAGCTACAATGGTTCTGGCAACCACGATTTGCGAGAGATGACTCAGCAGGGGGAGCAAACACTGATACGGTACCGAGGTTCTGCTTCAAGGAAAGAAACCATGGATCTGGCATTGGGATTATCGAGCTGGCATCGAACTCTAAGGAGCAGCCACTTCTGCTGGGAAGATAAAGTCTGGCACTATCAACCCCGTTGGGGATATGTAGTCTGGTACTGTCAACTCTACTGGGGAGTGTATGTCCTGAAACAACCGCTTGGGGAAGTACGGTGGTGAGAAACTGCTGGGGATTGAAGAATCCAACGCTCTGATCAGCTCTGCAGGGATAAGACACCAGATTCGTCTGTTGGTGACTTCACTGGGGAAGATATTCACGATCATCTGCAGGTAATTTTAAGGAAATGCCCTGAGGGTATCTGTTCTGAATAGACGATCCAAAGCACTTAAAATTTACAGCAATTTTAAATGTTTATTAAGCATGTACCTGTAAAGCCCTTGCGTGTCATGATGCAATGTTTATCAAAAATTCGGACGTCATTTTTGCAAACAAAACAGTAAAATGAAAATGAAAACAGAGATATACTGAATAACATGATTTTATTGATTGAATGGCCTCTGAATAGGCATTTACATTAAGAAGCAATCCCTGGAAAGAGGTAATCGCACAATAGATAAAAACAGAAATTAATCTAATGGCAATGTGAAATGGATTTCTATTGGGTTCCAATTCTGCTATGACTTGCCCGTCTTCAAGATCCTCCAGATGATCAGCTTTCTGAAAGAGTGATTGGACTGTTTCCTATCCTTCAAAAATCTCCAGTCATTGGCACGAGATGAGATTCAAAACTACTCAGAACGCAGTCATTCGCTTAATCCCTAACTTTTGCCTGGATCGCCCTTTTCGGGTTTTCAATCCACCGGGATACCCATTTTTGCCTAAGTTGCCTTTTCAGGTTTTCAACTTACCGGGTGTACAATCTTCTTTTATTTTTGTCCCTAATTTTTGCCCGAACCTTTTCATTTTCTTGGTTCGCCGGGATGCCCATTTTTTGCCTGGACTATTCATTTTACTGTCCAGCGGGTCTATTTTATGCGAAGTATTTTTTAACTGCGTCTGAGTTCACAGGGGAAGTGAAGTTTTCACCATCCATAGTTGCAAGCATTAAAGCCCCACCATCAAAAACCTTGGTGACAATATACGGTCCATCATAGTTAGGAGTCCATTTGCCCCTGTGATCTGTCTGAGGAGGAAGGATCCTTTTCAACACTAAATCTCCGACTTGGAAACAACGAGGACGCACTTTCTGATCAAAGGCTCTCTTCATCCGACTCTGATACAACTGCCCATGACAAATGGCTGCCATTCGCTTCTCTTCGATAAGACTCAACTCATTGAACCTTGTCCGAATCCATTCAGCTTCGTCTAGCTTGACATCCAACATGACTCTTAGAGAAGGAATCTCCATTTCAACAGGTAGGACTGCTTCCATACCATACACAAGGGAGTAAGGGGTTGCCCCGGTCGATGTACGTACTGAAGTACGGTACCCATGCAAGGCGAAAGGTAGCATCTCATGCCAATCTCTGTACGTGACAACCATCTTCTGCACAATCTTCTTTATGTTCTTATTTGCCGCCTCAACAGCGCCATTCATCTTAGGGCGGTAAGGGGAAGAATTGTGATGCTGAATGTTGAAGTTCTGACACAACTCCTTCATCATTTTGTTGTTGAGATTAGAACCATTATCAGTAATGATTCTTTCGGGAATCCCATAGCGACAAATGATTTCTTTCCTGATGAAACGGGCAACCACATGTCTGGTGACATTCGCGAACGATGCTGCCTCGACCCACTTGGTGAAATAGTCGATGGCAACAAGGATGAAGCGATGCCCATTGGAAGCAGTCGGCTCAATCTTTCCAATCATGTCAATGCCCCACATGGCAAACGGCCACGGCGAAGACATCACATTCAGAGGATTCGGCGGTACATGCACCTTATCAGCATAAATCTGGCATTTATGACACTTCCGAGCATACTTGAAACAATCTGATTCCATGGTCATCCAATAATAACCCGCTCTCAACAATTTCTTAGCCATTGCATGTCCGCCGGCATGAGTACCGAAGGAACCTTCATGAACTTCCTGCATTAACATGTCCGCCTCGTGTCTGTCCACGCATCTGAGCAGAACCATGTCGAAGTTCCTCTTATACAGCACATCGTCTTTGTTCAAGAAGAAACTGCCTGCCAATCTTCTCAAAGTCTTTCTGTCATTGTTGGATGCCCATGCAGGGTACTCTTGATTCTTCAGAAAGCACTTGATATCGTGATACCAGGGCTTGTCATCGACTACCAGTTCAGCAGCAAACACGTACGCGGCCCTGTCAAGGCGCATCGCATCGATCCTGGGAGCATGGTTCCAACGAATTACCTTGATCATGGAGGATAGAGTAGCAAGTGCGTCTGCCACCTGGTTCTCATCACGAGGTATATGATACAATTTTACCGTTGTGAAGAAAGTCAAAAGTCTTCTCGTGTAATCTCTGTAGGGGACCAGAGTGGGCTGGAGAGTATTCCAATCACCATTCACTTGATTAATCACCAGAGCTGAATCTCCGAAGATGTCCAGAGTCTTGATTCTCAGATCAATGGCTTGCTCAATACCCAAGATACAGGCCTCGTACTCAGCTTCATTATTTGTGCACTCAAAAGTCAAACGAGCGGTGAAAGGCATGTGGGCACCTTTCGGAGTAGTAATAACAGCGCCAATTCCACTTCCTCTAGCATTGACAGCCCCATCAAACAATAAAGTCCACTTTTCGTTTGGATCAGGTCCCTCCTCAACAACTGGCTCTTCACAGTCTTTCATCTTGAGGAACATGATGTCTTCATCAGGGAATTCAAACTTCATTGGCTCATAATCATCAATCGGTTGCTCGGCAAGGTAGTCTGACAGAATACTCCCTTTGATGGCCTTCTGTGACGTGTACTGAATATCATACTCTGTTAAAATCATTTGCCAACGAGCGACCCTTCCGGTGAGAGCTGGCTTCTCGAATATGTATTTCACTGGATCCATCTTAGAAATCAACAAGGTAGTATGGTTCAACATATACTGTCTCAGTCGGCGAGCAGCCCAGGCCAAAGCACAACAAGTTTTCTCAAGCTGCGAATATTTGATTTCACAGTCGGTAAACTTTTTGCTAAGGTAGTATATGGCATGCTCTTTTCGACCAGACTCGTCATGCTGTCCCAATACACACCCCATCGAGTTCTCGGTCACTGACAGGTACATTATCAGAGGTCTCCCAGGAACTGGAGGTTTAAGGATTGGAGGTTTCTGTAGATACTCTTTTATCTTCTCGAAAGCCCTTTGACAATCTTCATTCCACTTGATAGCCTGATCTTTCCTCAGCAATTTGAAAATTGGCTCACACGTGGTTGTTAGGTGAGAGATGAACCTTGCAATGTAGTTCAACCTCCCTAAGAAACTACGGACTTGCTTCTCTGTTCTTGGCTCAGGCATTTCCTGTATTGCTTTCACTTTGTCAGGATCCACCTCAATCCCTTTCCCGCTAACGATAAAACCCAGCAATTTTCCCGATCTCACCCCGAAAGTGCACTTGTTCGGGTTAAATCTCAGTTTGAATTTCCTCAAACGCTCAAACAGTTTCTGCAAATTCACCAAATGTTCTTCTTTTGTCTGGGATTTGGCAATCATATCATCCACATAAACCTCGATTTCATGATGAATCATATCATGGAACGGAGTTACCATAGCTCGTTGATATGTTGCTCTGGCATTTTTCAGACCAAACGGCATCACCTTGTAGCAGAAGGTGCCCCATGGGGTTATGAAAGTTGTCTTTTCCATGTCTTCTGGTGCCATCTTGATTTGGTTATAGCCAGAAAAGCCATCCATGAAGGAGAATACCGAGAACTGAGTTGTATTATCCACCAAAACATCGATGTGAGGTAATGGGAAATCATCTTTAGGGCTAGCTCTGTTCAGATCCCGATAGTCGACACACATCTGTACCTTTCCGTCCTTCTTAGGTACTGGGACGATGTTCGCAACCCATGGCGGATAATTGGTGACTGCTAGAAACCCTGCATCCAACTGCTTTTGCACTTCTTCCTTTATCTTGACAGCCATCTCTGGTCTTGTTCTTCTGAGCTTCTGCTTGACCGGAGGACAACCTTCTTTGAGGGGCAAGCGGTGTACCACGATGTCTGTGTCCAGCCCAGGCATGTCCTGATAAGACCAGGCGAAGATGTCAACGTATTCTTGCAGCAATTCAATCAACCTTTTCTTCACATCATCTCTCAAAACAGCCCCTATCTTGATTTCTCTCATGGCGTCCTCGGTGCCGAGATTAATCACTTCAACAGACTCTTGATGCGGTTGAATAACCCTTTCCTCTTGTTTTAATAACCTGGTAAGTTCTTCAGGGAGTTCACAGTCTTCATCACCCTCTTCTTCAGCTTGAAAGATTGGATTTTCAAAGTCGAAACGAGCCATAGCAGAACCGTTATCAATAGGATTCGGTGATGTGCATCTGCATGAGTGATGGTATGTGCTTATGAGTGTGAACAAGAAGTGAAAACTAAACGAAACATTGCCATTTTTTTTTTTTATTTATTTTGAAAAACAGCAAAAATAGAAAGACAGGGAACGAAATATTTGAATGCAAAAAGACGTCCTTTATTTATGATAAAAAATGCAAGCGTCACATAGATGGGCCCTACAATGAGTCATTACGCCCTGGGCGGAACGTAAGACTTGGATATGCATGAATAAACAAAGAAAATTACTCTTCAAGAAGAGTGACTTGGATAATCTCCTCAAAAGACCAATTGTTGATGACTTCATCCAGGATCCTCGGACGCACCCAGTTGTCAATGTCACACTCACTATCCCCATCTTCTTCGTCGACTGCAGAGACTTGACCATACTGAATGATGCCAGCACTGGAGAAAGTGATCGGCCCCTGAAGTGTTGTAGAAGTCAGAGCTGGCTGATATCCAATCCCGAACTTATCTTCTTTCACTGGTAATTCCAACAGACGCCCCCAACCGGGAGCAACACCTGAATCCACCACGGCCCGTGCCTGTTTAAAGGATGAGATAGAGGCACCCGCTTTAACCTCTTCCACCGGAGTTGCATCCTTGATTTGAACTGACTCAAAAGCCTGACACAGAGTCTCATGAATTTCACCTTCTACTTCTACATACTTGAACGTAGACAGGTTACTGACTAGGATGTCTTCCTCACCACAGACGGTGATAATTCGTCCGTTGACCGGAAACTTAATCTTCTGGTGTAGAGTTGAAGAGACTGCCCCAGCATTATGGATCCAAGGACGACCCAGCAGGCAACTGTAGGAAGGACTGATATCCATCACGTAGAAGACAGTGTTGAAGGTTTGTGATCCAATCAGAATTGGCAATTCTACCTCTCCAAACACCGATCTCTTAGAGCCATCGAAGGCTCTCACAATAAGATCTGAAGGTTTCAAGACCAAACCCTCTACTTCTAACTTCGACAGGGCTCTCTTGGGTAGCACATTGAGAGAGGAGCCTGTATCCACCAGAACATGCGATAGCACGGTGTCTCTGCATTCCATCGAGATGTGCAGAGCCTTGTTATGATTGCGTCCGGTTGGTGTTAAGTCAGAATCAGTAAAACCTAACCCGTTGCTTGTATGCACATTGGCAACGATCCCTTCTAGTTGGTTTACCGAGATCTCTTGAGGTACATAAGCAGCATTAAGAACCTTCAGAAGTGCCTCCCTGTGCGCCTCCGAACACAACAGGAGTGAGAGAATGGATATCTTGGATGGAGTCTGAATCAACTGATCGACTACCTTGTAATCGCTTTTCTTTATGATTCTCAGAAGCTCGTCCACATCCTTTGCAAAAGTGGGCTCAGCACTTCCCTGGGGTGCAGAGGTATCCCCGTTCACGGCTTGCTTGCCCTTGGCTTTCGCCACAACATCAGCATTATCAGCTTGGGTAATCGGTGGTGAGAACAGTCTACCACTCCTGGTGAATCGCCCAATTCCACCGACATTATCCACTGTGGGACCGTCAAGTTCAGGCTTCTGACCCTCTTCTACTTTCAGTGGCCGTTCCACCCTATGATCGTGGGTGTATACATTCCCCCCATAATGCCACGGAATGGCCCTTTCACTGGTGAAAGGTAAAGGACCAGGGGTTGTGATGGTCATAGTAGATCGTCGCACTGGTGGTACGGGTTGCGCTTCTGGCACACTGCTCTGATTAGTTGGATAGAAAATAGTGATAGTAGCAACATCACAGTCGTACCCGGAAATCTCATTCATTGAAACGCAAGCATCCGAGACATCGGAATTAAGTTCAATTACATCATTATGGATTACAGAAACAGTAGGAACAACATCTGCGAATTCATCAGTAGCATCTTCAAACCCTTCTTCCTCAACCCCTTCCGCAGACTCTTGGACAGACAGACCCTCAACCTGGAGGATACCTTTGTCGAGCAAGGCCTGAATACCCTGATGTAGTTTCAAACAACCTACACTCTGAGTGGCACACTCCAAACAACCCTTCCCACAACCGGGGAAAACGTCGGCCTTCAGCAAGCATCCTTTGACATCCGACAATGGAGTCTTCAGCTTCAACACATCCTTAATGGACTTGGCTTCTCCCTCTACCAAATTAACATTTGCACCACCATGCTGGGGCATGGGATTGTTGACGACATTCGGAGCTGGTGCAAGGTCGATGGCCTTTGAATCTATGAGGTCCTGAACTACGTGCTTAAAAGCTTTGCAGTTCTCAATGTCATGGCCAGGTGCCCCAGAGTGGAAGCTACACCTAACGTTGGCGTCGTAACCCACCGGAAGTCTACCAACAGGAGGAGCCAGAGTGCGCAGTTGCATAAGTTGTAGTTGTTGAAGACTAGAAAGTAACTGGGCGTACGACATTGGAAGGGTGTCGAAACGCCGGTCCATCATCCTTTGCCTCTGTTGATAAGCGGGTCTGTTACCCGGTTGTTGCTGCTGTTGATACTGAGCTGGTTGACGTTATGATTGTTGTTGTTGTAGTGGTGCTGCAGCTGGAATGGTCACAGCCGCAACATACGGTTGCTGATGATAATTCTGAAAATTATTCCTCCGGTTATCCCTGTTCTGATAAGAAGATATGGCATTTGCATCCCCTTCTCTTCTCTTCTGTCCCTGAATGAACGACTTCTTCACCCCTGATGAGGATCCACCTCCACTCTGGATCTTGTATGTCTTTAGGTAATTCTCCACCCTTTCTCCAGTAGAGACCACATCAGCAAAGTTGGAAGTATTGCAACCTACCAGACGCTCCAAGTAAGGTTCAGGCAGCGTATTCATGAACATGTTGGCCATTTCCTTTTCCAACATAGGAGGCTGAACACGGGAAGCTGTATCCCTCCAGCGTTGAGCGTATTCCCTGAAGCACTCATTGCTTTTAAGAGACAGATTCTGAAGTTGAGTTCTGTCCGGAGCTATGTCTGCATTATACTGATACTGCTTCACAAAAGCCTCTGCCAAATCCCTCCAGCAACGGATGTGGGCTCTGTCCATCCTCATATACCATTCCAAGGATGCCCCAGTTAGGCTATCCTGGAAGAAGTACATAAGTAGCTTCTCGTCATCAGAGTATGCAAACATTTTACGGAAGTAGGCTTGCACGTGAGTTTTGGGGCAAGAGCTGCCATTGTATTTGTCGAATATCGGGACCTTGAATTTCGGTGGCACCCTCACACCTGGGACCAGCCCCAAGTCAGCAACATCTACTCCCAGAGGATTCTGTCCTTCCACTGCCTTCAACCTTTCTTCCAATCTTCTAAACATGGGGTCCATGCCAAAGTCTTCCTGAAGCAAGGGGAACTGATCATCCTGACCATCCTGAATGGGTTGTTGACCGGAGGTGACATGTAGGATTGGGATAGGCCCTGGTCCATTGGGACCATTAGCCTCTCCAGCTGGAGGATCAGCTAGCGTCTCCGGTTGAGTAATAGGGGGATCCTTCTGCACCAACAATCTAAGCTCCTGCTGTCCTTGAGCCACCCCTTGAACCAAATCCATGAATTGATTCATGCGAATCTTCATCTCGGCGAGCTCTGCCTGTAGGCTTTCCATTACTCTCTATTGATTCCTGCGGGTACCGTATCGGTGAATGCCTGAGTCAGCTATCCTGCTGATGGAACACCAAACAAACTGAGAACATTGTGGCGGTACCTGTTATGCAAGACATGCAGATGACTATGCAAATGCAATGACATGTTTATCAATTCCAAAAGTATTCTACCCCCTTGATTCCAGTCTCACATTTGATAAACAGTGTAAAAAAGACTAAGTCGTTGATGAGAACCAAGAAAATTCCGACTAGAATCAAGTAGAAGATATAAACCCCACAGAAATGGATAAACATGTGTTAAATGATATGAATGCAAATGATGTGATGCAACGATGTGAATGCAATGCAGTGGCATGTCAATCAGGATTGCTGTATCTGATTGAACATCTGTCAGGTTGCACTGTCTGGAGAGAAATTAAGAGTACACCAAACAAAGGTCATGGGGTGGATCATGTTATCCTTAATATCAACCACCCATTTTGGTGGATTATGGTTTACACCTTATCAACACCCGAGTTTCATTGATATTAAGGATACCTGATCGGCTCAACCATGAATCAAGGGTTTGTCGCAAGTCACGAGCATGGAGTTTAGGTTAAGAACCACCCAAAAGGAGTGTACTAAGGTTTAAACCTGCCAAACATGTTCTACAAAAGGTTCCCATAGTCATAATCCCATCTTTCGGATATTATCAGAGGAACGACTACTCGTATTCCAACAATATTCTCAAGAGAGACTCTTATGCGTGTAGTATCGCATAACAATCGTATCAAATCTTACATTTGAACGACTTTCGCACTACGTCCTACGAATAGGCCAAGATGGGTTAGGTAAACTAAGGTCCTTGGCTTCTTAGGTCTATATTGGAACAAGTAATGTCTAACCACAACTTACTTATGTGACATTATTGATCTCAACATGACCTCCACCAAGTGAATGGGCTTGCAAGTCAACTCGCTAAGGAATACTCCACACAAGTTGACAGGACTATGCCATTCTCCTATCTTAAGTGCACTCGAGTTCGGGTATAGAACTCATCTCACAAAGATCACGAAGCAGCCATAGCCAACCAACAGATACAACAATGATATGTACACAATGTAATAAGGTAAAGCAGGTAAATAAATAACTGTACAAAAGCATGAACACCCAATAAACAAACAAACTACAAAAGCTAGGAAGGACTCGCTTAGGGAAGATGGACCAGCAAGAGGTCAACTTCTTAGGGTCCCCAGCAGAGTCGCCAGCTGTCGCAACCTGAAAAATATAGTGTGCGAAAAAACAACTGGCGAAAGAAAATGACAGAAGAGTCGCCACCGTGCGTTATTTATCCCAAGGGAGGGAAAGGAAACGCTCGGAGTAAACCTGAAAAAGGAAAGGACAAGACGGGGTCTCGCAACCAAATCTTGGGTTCGGGAGTCGGTTATGCGAAGGGAAGGTATTAGCACCCCTACGCATCCGTAGTACTCTACGGGATCCACTTTTGTAGTTCTTGTCTAAAGAGTGTGGGTTTATCTTGTGCTGTTTACCAAAAAAAAAGGGTTAAATGAAAATGACTCGCGCGGATGTCGCGTCCACTGCATACGTATCTCATCTAAATATGAGAATCAGAGTCTTCGTAGTTCGGCTGACCTATGGGTTGGGGGGATGTGTGCTTGCTAAGACATCGCGTCTTATGCCTACGTATCTCATCTGGAATGAGAATCAGAGCAAGCCGTAGTTCGGCTAACTACGGGGTTATGGATTGGGTTTTGGACGAACGACGTTACTACGCAATCTACCGGATGCTCGACCTTTGGAGACTTACTCGCCTGTAGTAGAAGGAGTTAGCGTGTTGCTTTGGGTTTTAGGGTTTGGGATGCTCGAGGGCAAACAGGCAGTCCTTGACGAAGGAACCGCGCTACATGTGGGGATATGAATACAAAACACAAAACATGTATCTCAAAGTAAAATGCCACCAAGGGGCTCAAACATTGCCTCCTATCGAGGTCTTCCTGCTAAGAAAGCGATAAAGTATGAGAAAGGGAAAAAATTACCACACGGATAAAGATCCGAAGCTATAGCAGTTAAAGGGGCAAGAAACCCTGAAATGTCTCCAGCTGGACCGTCAAAGGAAATCAGTCAACACGAATAATCAGAATAAAACTCCAGGGGGTATCCCACAAATAAAGTGGGAAACCACGCGAGTGTCTCTGCGAAAGCCATGTGAGCCCTCACAAAACTCGACAAAGGGTTAGAGCGGCAGGATGAAATCAAGAGAAAACAATACCATGGAAACACAAGACAGGTTAGAATAAACAAAATAGGGTAACCCAGAGTTGCCCCTAAATCAAAATGTAACCACATGAATAATTCCATCAAAATTCACAAAAGGCTCACAAAAAGGTATCAAATTCACCCATAATACCTCATACATTTAGAGCATTCAAATTAAAGGCATAAAGATGATGGATATAGGGCAAACCTGATTGGAGAGCTTGATTGAAATCGAGTTGCACCCGTGAGGTTTACAAGTTGAGTTCCCTTCAGGGTTTGGAGGCTGCTCTGAGTTCTCTGTCAGGTCTTCTCTCACTATCTTTTTCCTCAGGGTTTTGTTCCAAGGAAACCTCAGAGTGTTTTGTTTCTCCTCAAAATCCCCCTTTGTTCTGTCTTCTTTCTCTCACTATCTTTTTCCTCGGGGTTTTGTTCCAAGGAAACCTCAGAGTACTTTTGCTTCTCTCCCTTTTTCTCAAGTGAATCTCCCAGTGTAACTCCAAGTGTGTTTTCCTCTACTGAAACTTCAGTATTTATAGAATGATTTTCGTGGGTAGTGGGCTCAAATGAGGGAGAACCAAGTCCAAAATAATTTGTTATATTTTATTTATTTATTTAATTAATTAATTAATTAATTAAATTTATTTTATTTTTTTCATTTTTTTTTCGTTTTTTTTTTCAGGAAAAATGAAGGGTAAATTTTGGGGTATTACAGTTGCCTTGAACAAATAATGTTTGTCGATCAACCAAAGCCAAATCCAATCTTTATTTCTCTTTGATCTCTTCAAGAAAACCAATGGTTAGCTTCAACATGCCCAATTTCACACTATTCGAAGTCACTTCACATACTAAGTGTAACACCTCAAAATTTGCCCTCCTCTCTTGGGACTAGCTTAGCCTATTGCATTTCATTTTTTAGGACATTAGGCATTACATCTTTTCATATCATGTGGAAGCAATAAGCAAGTCATCCTCCTAAGTCTTGCTCAGAAGATAAAGAGGTTAAAAGATTCAAGCTTGAGGGTCTCATGGATTGATCATTAATCATCTGAGGGTTTGTGCTTCAATTAGGGTTTTTGGTTCCTTAAGGAGAGTGGTTATTATCTTGGTTGAATTGGTACATCACCATCATCATGGTCTTATCATCACCAAGAGGTTCATTGTGCCTGATCATGTTCCTTGAGATTAGGGTTTTGACCTCTGGTCCACCCTAATCAGTTGAATTATACCAGTCAGGGTTTTGCAAGGAGATGGGGTCTTTCATGGAGATGGGGATTATCATATGCTTTTATTGAGCTTGTATAAGCTAGGGTTTCATTTTGGAGCCATTTCATCAGGAGATTGAGGCTCAAATTCATCTGTGCATGGCCAAAGTCATCTATCAACTGAAAAAGTCAACCACAAGTCAACTGTTGGATTTGGAGGTGGGGAGTGATTAGAAATACTTCATTCATGTTCAAACAAGTCTCATTTGACATTTAAAACATCAACATTGAAGAAAATAAAGTCAGGACAAAACTTTCCAAAAATAGTAAGTGACATGTAATTCAAAATTGCCAAAAATGGAAAGGTTTTCTCCTCAAGATTACATCATAAAAAATGCTTCAAATTAAATTTTGTCCAACATGAAAGTTAAAGATCTTGCTCTCACCTTTCCAAAAAGTCCAAGAACATGAATTTTTCATGTATGGTTGAGAAGTTATGGATCAATCATTGCCAAGCAAATTTGAACTTCACAAGTGCATAACTTTTGAACCATAAGGCCAATTGAAGTGGTTCTTTTTGCAACATTCCTCTATTGTCATGTGATATCCAAAACATGCATCACATATCATGCATTTCCCTTACAAAAATTTTGGCATTTTTATTTGAATTTTGGAGGGAAAATCCAAATTCAAAAATGGTGCATTGCTTTCACTTCCAATCATGTGCATTTGGCTCAAAACAGGTTTTGCAAGTGAATTAACACATAAATCGTGCACTGTTCCATCCATTCCATGCATAGAGGTGAATTGGACAATTTGGCATAACACTTGGTTTTTACTTAATTCACTTGCATTTGCTTAATTGTGATTAGCAACATCATTAGGAAACCATATATAAACATAATCATAACAGAAAATGGGATTAACATTTCATTTGGCTCGGATCTAGATCTAGTTCACCAATCTCTTCAAACTTCTTCTCTCACTTTTCTGCAAATTTCTTCAAATCCATTTCCTTGTTCTTGGTTGAATCATCATTCACGAGCATAGTTGAACCAGATTGAAGCAAGGTTTCAAGGATTTCGAGCTGAATTGAGGACTGTTGAAGCAAGCATACATTCATGGTAGTTGAAGATTCCAGCTAGATCGTGCAAGATCAACCTCCAAACCTTCATCCAAATCATCATACAAGAGCTAAAGAAGGACTGTTTGGACTTGGCAAAGCTTGAATCTCTCTGTTCCAGTTCTGCACTTCAATTAAGGTCAGAAATCGAATCTCACAATTCTTGAAATCATGATATGCTTATGGTAGATCTTTCATTGGTGATTAATCTGCACTTTAGATCATTGAATTCCATGAAGAAATGAGAAAGTTATCGTGATTTAAAGTTTGATGGACAAATGTTCTCTTGCTCGATCCATGCATGTTAATGAGAGTTAGGTCAAATTGAGCTTAGATTAGTGATGTGTGTTAGAAGATCTATCCAATGGTATGATTTTTGTGAATTTCTGAGCAAAAGTGTTCTTGAGCTCAAGAACACGTGGAAGGTTGATGAACACCTAGGGTTTTAATTCCAGAAATGCGTTTGATCTTGTTAAGCGCGTTTTGCATGTTGTTTCATGTTAGAGACCATGCATTGGTCCAGCTCAGCCATGCGTGTCACAATGATTGGTCCAGAATGCACGCCCTTGCCACATGTATTTAGTGAAACGGCGCGTTTCACTTGTGAGGGCGCCACATTCAAATTCCTCTCCAGTTCGATTCCAGCCGTGGATAGTTTCTAATATGCCTTGCATTATTTTCATATTATTCCATCCAAGTTCACCCATGCCATTTCATGTGTTTTTTAATTTTCCATTCACTTAGAAAATTCATAACTCAATGAATAATGATCCAATTGGCCTGGGATTTTTTGCATGTTGTTCCTCATGATTTCTAGTTTTTTTATGAGATTTTTTCCAGAAATTGTGCACGGTTGGAATTTAATTTGGCTTAGGGATTGTTCACATGTATGCTATCTTGTACCTACCTTGCCATTTGCTTTGTGAAATGATGAGTTTTGATCCAATGATTTTGAAACTTTGCATGCTTAAACTAAACACTTTGATTGAAATTTTGGTGTTGAGTTTGTATTTTTAGCATTTCTGGTTGATGAGTTATGATCTGATTAATGTAGGTGTGACAATGTGTGTCACACCTTTGCTTGCTTGACTTGATGATTTTATTTGCCATGCCAAATAAATGCCTAATGATGTGATTTTTTGCATGATGATTCTTCTGGATGTTAGGATTGATCATGATGTTTTATGGAATTTTTGGAATGATTTCTGATTTGTTTGAGATTTTCCTTTCTGGTTAGCCATTTGTAGACTTTTGGATAGTCATGAATTTAAATGATTTGTGAAATGCTTGATGTTTATCATATGAACTTGAAATTTTGCATATTGATTCTACACACCTTGAAGTTTATGGTGGCTTTGGTTTGAGACGTTTATCATGTTTGGATTCTGTTTTAGACTTGTGTGAAGTTGATGTACCAATTGTGGTCCTATTTGAGCTTGTTTGTGCTTACCATGACTTAATGAATTTGATTACCATGCTTCTACTTGTCCAAATGCCTTGATTTTTGGTATGCTGATCGTGTGATGAGTTCTATTTAGCCATGATTTTTCTTGGGATTTATTGAACCATTTTGGAATTAATATGCATTTGTTCATCCTGTTGCTTCAATGAGCTTTGAACTTGCATGCTTTGCCATGATTGCTTTGTGAAATGAAATTGGTTGATGCTATTGGTATGAGACCACTTGAATATTGTTCCTAATTGATTAAGCTTGATTCATGCCAATTTTCATGTTCTGTTTTGGATTATTTCTCCCACTTTGACCCTAGGCCCTGTCCTAGTGGTTTGTGCTTATGTTTGAGCTTTGTTTTCAGGACAAGAAGCATATGGCCTTGAGGAATTGATTCATTGGCTTGAGTTGCCTATTTGGTTGATGTTGATTAAAATTGAATTGTTTTGTAGATGGCTTTTAGCTCATTTGAGTTGAGCTTGTGCCTTGCTTGTTTGATTGTGTACAGTTAACTGTTGACTGTTGAACTGTTTGTTTGACTTTGTGAGTTGTGTACTGACTGAGTTAGATTGTTTGCAGGTACATTAGTTGCTTAAGTTCTTTTGAACTTGCTTTTGCTGTTTGCTTGGTTGCTTAACCACTAGAGGTATAATTCACTGACTTCATGTAGTCTGGAAGACCTGTCCTATTACTTGGGCAAGCACCTGTCTGAAGTCCTCCTTAAGAGGCAATGCTTGTATTTGTTTATTTTTGTGCCAAGCAGGAAAAGACCTTTGATAAGGCAATTGACAGATAAAAGAGATGTGTAACCCATCTCCTGTTAGTCTGTGTGTCATCCCTTTGCTCACATTACATGTTGATGCATTGTGGATATTAACCCAAGATCTATAGAGTCATTAACTTGTGGAGAGAGTTCCAACTTTCTGAACTCCCACACCTTCTATCATCTGAAGCTCTCCCAGGCCAGGGATAAGAGCTGTGAAGTCTTATCTTCACTTCCCATTTCATCTGCTTCACCCTAACTCTCAATGTTAGGGTTAAGAGCTAACATCACCCTGATACAGTTGGCTTGTGTTTCACAGCCTAACCCTTGTGTGAGCCCATTTTGTTTGTATATAGTGTGTGCTAATTGTGTGTTTGTTTGCTTTGCTTTGCCTGTTTAGGATAGCTTGCTGCCTGTGTAAGTTAGATAGAAAACTCAACCTATGACCAATGTGGATTACATGATAACTATTAGGCTCGAGTCAGTCTCCCTTCTAGTTGGTCATTTCCCAGTCTCTGGTTAGGATAAAGTTTCTCCCCTGTTAAGGGGAACTACGTTGCCCTGATCCTCATACCAGATGAGGTACGTAGGCAGGAGATCGTACGAGATCTCTCCGGGCACCCTTTTTCTTTTTGTGTGTGTTTGCTTGATAGTTACTAGGCTCGAGTGCCAGACTCCCTATTAACTTGTTGTGTGTCATCCTTCTTGTGTGTGTAGGAGATGGATGTAAGACCAGCGATTGGCATTCTGTATCCTATTGTTGTGTGCTTGGAGTCCTATATAAGTCCAGCGATTGGCAGTTGGTTTCCAGTGTGGGTTTGTTTGGTTCGGAGTCTGATGTAAGTCCAGCGATTTACATTCGGTTTCCATGTTTGCCTGTTTGTGTGTGTGTTTTGTTTCGGCATGCGTGAGCCGAACTACGGTAGCTCTGATTCTCATTCTAGATGAGATACGTAGGCATAGGATGCGATATCCTAGCGAGCCATTTCCCCTCTTCTTCCACCTGTGTTGTTTCCAGTGTGTGTGTGCATTCTTTTGAGCAGTGTTTAGCAACCTTTCTTCTATTCTTCTGAGCGTGGATCCCGTCGAGTACGACGGATGCGTAGGGGTGCTAATACCTTCCCTTCGCATAACCGACTCCCAATCCCATCTCTCTTTGGTCGCAAGACCATGCCTTTTCCAGGTTTACTTCGAGCGTTTCCTTTCCCTCTTTGGGATAAATAACGCACGGTGACGGCTCTGTTTGTTTTGTTTTAGCCAGCCGGTTGTTTTTCGCGGACGTCACAGCTGGCGACTCTGCTAGGGAAATTGTGAAGTTGACCTCTTGCTGGTCCATCTTCCCTAAGCGAGTCTCTCCTAGCGCTCTCTAGGATAGTTTAGGTTGCTTGTGTTGCTCTATTTATTGCATTTATGATTATTATGTTGTGCATATATTTGCAGAAATGTTTGCATGCATCATATTATCATTGTGCTGTCTTCTGTATAGGTGGTTTCTTCGATTTGGGGTGGGTGTTCTGAGTGGGGCTAAAACCCAGGCCCGAGTATACACCTAGGATTAGTGTGGTCTCATATTGCCTCTCATGTTAGGTCAACATGTTTTGGGCGACGTGACATACCACAAGCCGAACGAGGTTCTTTGAGGGAGCTCTTCCTTTGTGGAGTATCCACTTTGGTTGAGTAACTTCATCTGAACTATTGACTTCGGCGACCGTTCATTCCCGGATCTTTGGTTTAGACGATCTTAAGAGAGCTACAACGGCACACCCGAAAGGGCAAACCCGTTGAGTATCTTTGCCCGATTGTCGAGACCATTATCCGCCTTAGGATGACCTGATTAGAATTTACCTGTGAGGGGAGGGTTGATTCGTACAGATGCATGTCCTGATGGTGACTTTGATGGTGACTAATGGTTCAGCTGTTGATCAGAGTCTTATTTATGAGTCGGATTTATGGATTTATTTCCGAGACGCCGGAGTTCTGTCCGTGTTATTTATCAGTGGGGATCCGTTTATTTCAGGATTCCCCGGGTTGGTTCAGAGGGTCTTGTGGGTATCTGTTCAGAGATTCAACTGGTGATGGTGGTGATGTACCTTTCAGTTCCGTTTATTTCAGAACCTCAAGTCGGACTTGTGGTTACATATTCCTTCAGATGGTGGTGATCAGTTCAGAGGCCGTAACTCAGTGCAGTAAATGTTCAGATGACTTGGAGGATGGCACAGTGCATTGCATTCACGCATCAGCATCATCCACATTTTGCCTTCATCGGCATCTAACTCATGTCTATTCATACTCAGGGTACATTCTCGATTGAGATTCTGGTTGAGAGACATCCTGATGTCAGAATGTTATTGTCGAATTTTTTATCCGTCTCGATGAAGCCAGAATCGAAGGAAAGAGTGTTCCTCATAGGGATAAACATTGCATTCATGCGTGAGTCATAATAACTTGTCTTCTGTTTTGCAGGTGTCAGCTTCTAACATGTTTGATTGACACAGGAATGATGAATCCACCCAACGCTGACATTCTCGAATTGAAAGAGATGATGAGGGAGTTATTCAATGTTGTGCAGGGGCTTGCTTTGGGGCAGAAAGCAATCGCCGAGAAGGTGGAGAGGATTGAACAGTGGCTGAGAATGGGGAAATCCAGGGAGATGCTCTGTCGTTTGGAGTAACGAAGCCCTCTGGCAGTAGTCAGCATAAGAAGGAGGTTGAATCAAGGGATATGCATGCCAAAAGGGGTAAAGATCGTTACCACCCGTATGCTGCTGCATTGGCCATTCCTGCTAGTAATTCATCTGTATCACAGCAACGGCAGTCACCTCAACAGAGAACACAGAAAGCTGGGTGCCAAGTGAGAAGAAGGACGACAGATCGTCATTTTGATAAGCCGCCCGTGACTTATGCCTCTCTGTTTAAAAGGTTGATGGATCTTGGGTTGGTGCAGCCAAGGACATTGGTTCCAGGGAAACCGGATCAGAGGCTTGCAAGTTATGATGAGAATGTCAGGTGCGAGTTCCATGCTGGTGCACCCGGACATCACATTGAGGGGTGTAAAGCTTTTAAACATGTCGTTCAAGATTTGGTGGACTCTAAAGCCATCAATTTTGCACCGACGCCAGATGTTAATGCTAACCTCGTGCCGATGCATGGTCCTCTGGGGGTGAATGTAATGTCAGAGGATAAGAGAAAAATAGAGGTGACGGATGTGAACCAGTTGAGGACTCCAATGTCTGTGGTCAAGAAACATCTGATGAAGAAGGGAGTTTTCCCTAGTTATGATAATCGTTGTGCTGCCTGCACTGTCACTACAAATGGGTGTGTAATGCTGAGGGAGACGATTCAGAGAATGATGGATGAAGGACGTCTCCGATTTGAGAAAGTTGATTGGGGGAAGGAGGACATCTTTGTCAGCCACTTGTCATCATTCAAGCAGGAAGAAATGGACAGCGAAATATTTGAAACACCATGTCAGGCAGCTGAGACCGTCAAGGTAAAGAATGCCATCTGTGCTGAGAAAGAGAAAAAGCTGTCCATTTCTTCTTACAAGCAGGCTATGGAAGTGGTGAAGAATGGGGAAGTCCTAGGCTGGGGAAAAATCATAGACATTGTGGTGAAAGCAGATATGTTTGGGGTTGGCTATCAGCCAGACCAAGACTTGTTTGGGCAAAACAGAGGATGTCGTCCACCATTCACATTCGTCAGTGCTGGAATGTTGGATCCAGGTCACGTCTGTACAGTAGGTGGAGAGATTGACAGTGACTGTGAACTGGACTCGTGGATAAAAGCGTGCGTACCAGGGAATTGGAAGGCCTAAAAGATCATCACTGTCACTCTACTTGAAGAGTAATATTTTCTGTTTTCAATTTTATTTGCATGGAAGCCATACGTTTTGCCCGAAACGTAATGGTTCATTGTAAGGGCCATCTCATATGTTTCATTGTGCAACATTTTGCATCATTAATAAATGGATGTTTTTTACATTAAAAGCGGTGTTCCCTGTTTTTCATTTATTTTTACAGTTTAAAAATAAAAAATGGCAATGTTTTTCTTTCCTTCTGATTGGTTTCGTTCCGACTTTCGTATGCTCCGGATCTCATTGATAACAATTCGGTTACACCTCTGTATGACCTCGACAATCCGATCTATCATGCCAAAGAAGAAGGCGAAGAAGATTGTGATCTGCTGGAATTAGCCAGGTTGTTGAAACAAGAGGAGAAGGTGATTCAGCCGCATGAAGAGCGAGTTGAGATCGTTAATCTGGGTACTGCCGAGGTCGAAGAGGAAGTGAAAGTTGGTTCCGCCTTGGAGGCGAGTGTCAAGAGTGGAGGTGATGCCATTCGGTCTCAAGAACGCCGGTGCTACTTATCAGAGAGCCATGGTGACTTTGTTTCATGATATGATTCATCCTGAAATTGAATGCTATGTTGATGACATGATAGCAAAGTCCCAAACAAAAGAGGGGCATCTGGTGGATCTGGCCAAGTTGGTCGATCGGTTGAGACAATTCAAACTGAGGTTGAATTCAAATAAGTGCACTTTCGGAGTGCGGTCCGGTAAATTGCTGGGGTTCATTGTAAGAGAGGAATCGAGGTTGATCCTGCTAAAAAAAAAAAGAAAAGAAAAGAAAAAAGAAAAAGCAATACAAAGAAATGCCTGAACCGAAAACAAAAACGAAAAAGAGAGCAAACGGTCAGGTGGATATTGCCAAGGGGCATTGAAAAATAAAAGAATAAGTTGTAGGAGCCTCCGATTCTGTTGCCTCCCTATGGAAAGAGACTGTTAATCTGTACTTGACGGTCCTCGAGGGGTCTATGGGGTGTGTGTTGGGGCAGCATAACGAGTCTGGTCGAAAAGAGCATGCAATTTACCTTAGCAAAAAGTTTTCCGACTGTGAAACAATACATTCACTGCTCGAGAGAACTTGTTGTACTTTGGCATAGGCTGCTCGCCGACCGAGACAGTATATGCTGGTTCATACCACTTTGTGGATTTCCAAGATGGATTCGATCAGGTATGTGTTTGGGAAGCCAATATTAAGAAGCCAGCAGTGACCGGACGGGTTGCGAGATGGCAAATGATTTTGACTGATTTCGATATTCAGTGCAACTCTCAGAAAGCGATCAAGGGGAGTGTATTGTTTGATTACATCGCTCCGCAACCCGTTGAGGATTATCAACCAAGGAAGTTTGAGTTCCCTGATGAGGACATCTCGAGGTGCTCAAATCGAAAGATTGTGAGGAACCGATCCCGGAGGAGGGGCCTGACCCTGAATCCGAACGAATTCTGATGTCTGATGGGGATGTTAACGTGAATGGTAGGAGTTGGTGTTGTTTTGGTTATGCCGAAGAGATCCCACATTCCTTTTGTTGCCCGGATAACATTTGAATGCACCAGCAAAGGTGGCTGAGTACGAAGCTTGTATCCTGGGTATCGATCTTCGGCGCGTACGTCTACTGGGGCAACGCCGCGCTCGCTCTTGTATGGAATGGAATCCGTGCTACCGGTTGAGGTTCAAATCCCCTCTTTGAGAGTCCTGATGAACGTGAAATTGCAAAGAGGCTGAATGGGTAAGGACTCGGTACGAAGAGTTGAGCCTGATTGAGGAAAAGAGGCTGGCGGCCATCTGTCATGGGCAGTTGTACCAGCAGCGGATGAAGCGTGCTTTAGACCGAAAGGTACGACCTCGCGTGTATCACGTGGGTGATATGGTGCTGAAAAGGATCCTTCCTCCTCAAAACGATCGTAGGGGCAAGCGGACACCCAATTATGAAGGTCCATTCGTGGTCAAGAAGGTTTTCTCTGGCGGAGCCTTGTTGTTAACAACTATGGATGGTGAGGATTTTCCATCCCCTGTGAATGCAGACGCAGTTAAAAAATACTTCGTATAAAGAGAACCGCTGGACGAAAAGAATAAAATAGTCCAGGCAAAAATGGGCATCCCGGCGAACCGAAAAAAAAATGATAAAAGGTTCGGGCAAAAATTAGGGAAAAAATGAAAATAATTTGTACACCCGGCAAGTCGAAAACCTGAAAAGGCGGCTTGGGCAAAAAAGGGTATCCCGGTGGACTGAAAACCCGAAAGGGCGATCCAGGCAAAAGAGGGATTGAAACGAACAACTGCGTCTGGCATGATCGTTTACGCTTTGGATGTGACATGGATAATCCCCGGTAGGGAGCGGTCGGAGAACGTCTTGTTCAGAAGGCAGAAAGCACGGAGAGTCTGAGGACATATGGGGTGTAACCGAGTTGGAACTCGATGAGATTGCGGTTTCACATTGCCATTAGGATAGATTTTTCCTTTGTGCGCAATTACCTCTTTTCAGGAATTGCTTCCTTTGTATTGCTCAATTTGAGCTACACTTTTTCAATCAATAAAATGCATATTCAGTCAAATAATTTTGTTTTTGTTTTCATTACCGCTTTGATTGCAAAAACATCCAATTGTTTGTGATAAAGAATCTTTGCATTTTAAGACATACAGGTCCCTTCCAATGCATGCTTATAAGATTGAAAGTTTGAAATCTTATTCGGAAGGTTGAGTGACCCAAGTGTTGAAATCTTGACACGCCTGGGGCACATTTTTATCTAACGATCTCTTTTGCAGGTACTGTTAGATATTTTCACTCACTTGCAGGTTGTGATGTGGAAGCTTTTGATAAAAGATCCCCGTGGAGTCCGATCAGGGACAAAGGATGGAGGAATGATGAAAAGACGGCGAAAGACGTACGACGATCCTGGATATTAATCAAGAAGACTCTTCAAAGTCTGAAGATTAGAAAGTTTGTACCAATATAAGGAGTTTGTTCTCCATAGAGGACGGAGAAGTCGGGAATACAAGGTGATGAATCAGAAAAGTCCAGACGAGTCTGGGAGTTCTCAAAATTGGAAAGCTGACACTGGAATTGGATGTTGAATACCATGGTTCGACGAGTCGACGGGTGTTCAGTACCAGGCTTTCCCGGTTTCCCCAAGCAGAGTTGGGATTGTTACCTCCTCAGCAGACTCAAGGGCTGTGTCTTCCCTAGTAGGGTCGGGATGGTTATCTCCCCAGCGAATTTGAGATCGGTGTTTCCTCAGCAGCCAGGCCTGAAGGTTGCTATTTCTCAGCGGAGGTATCTGTTGGTGGTGGTTTCTCCTAGCAGAGTCGGGATTGTTGTATCCCCAGCAAGTCAGAGATTGTTGGCTTCCCCACAGAGTGCGTTGGTGGTTCTTTCCCCAGCAATGTCCCCAAGCGGATCGGGTGCGGAGGGGGTTTTCCCTGATGAGGGTGGTCCTTTCCCAGCAGCAGTGTTATTCCCCAGCAGGGTGGAGGTTTGAGTGTTGTCGAGTTCCTCAGCAGAGTGTCTCGAGCTCCCCAGGAGAGTCCCTTGAAGGGGATACTTTTCATGCATGCATCATTTAGGAGATCATAGCATATTGCATAATAAATTGCGTAGCATTTCCATAATTATGGAGCATTGCGCTAAAAATCATCAAGCATCATCATTGCAAGCATCAGCTAGTCTCAAGCCGAGGTTACCGTTTGAGATTTGGTTTCGCCAGTGGGTGAAGGTGCTACTCAAGCCATGGTTACCGTTTGAGAGGTGGTTTCGCTGGTTGGAAGATCAACATCAGCATTGCAAGCATCAGCTAGTCTCAAGTCGAGGTTACCGTTTGAGATTTGGTTTCGCTAGTGGGTGAAGGTGCTACTCAAGCCGTGGTTACCGTTTGAGAGGTGGTTTCGCTGGTTGGAAGATCAACATCAGCATTGCAAGCATAAGTTAACCCCAAGCCGTGGTTACCATCTAAGAGTGGGTTTTGCCGGTCAGTGAAGATGTTACTCTGAGGAGTTTAGCATTGTGATTTTGGAGCAACAGTATTTCCCAGTTAGTCCCCCGGCAAGCTTCTGCCTGGTTTTGACATATGTGGATGTCATCCTTGCGATACCAGTAAGTGTCGTGTCGATCCCCGTAATATCTTTGCTTTGGTGTCAGTAAACATCATTGTTCGATGTCAGTAAACATCGAGTTCCCTCCCAGTCATTGGTCAATGTCTGGTCGAGTTTTCTTTGGTGTCAAGTAAACATCATTGTTCGATGTCAAGTAAATGTCGAGTTCCCTCCCAGTCATTGGTCAATGTCTGGTCGAGTTTTCTTTGGTGTCAGTAAACATCATTGTTCGATGTCAAGTAAACGTCGAGTTCCCTCCCAGTCATTGGTCAATGTCTGGTCGAGTTTTCTTTGGTGTCAAGTAAACATCATTGTTCGATGTCAAGTAAATGTCGAGTTCCCTCCCAGTCATTGGTCAATGTCTGGTCGAGTTTTCTTTGGTGTCAGTAAACATCATTGTTCGATGTCAAGTAAACGTCGAGTTCCCTCCCAGTCATTGGTCAATGTCTGGTCGAGTTTTCTTTGGTGTCAGTAAACATCCTTGTTCGATGTCAAGTAAACGTCGAGTTCCCTCCCAGTCATTGGTCAATGTCTGGTCGAGTTTTCTTTGGTGTCAAGTAAACATCATTGTTCGATGTCAAGTAAACGTCGAGTTCCCTCCCAGTCATTGGTCAATGTCTGGTCGAGTTTTCTTTGGTGTCAGTAAACATCCTTGTTCGATGTTAGTAGACGCCGAGTTCCTTCCCAGTCATCAGTCAATGTCTGGTCGAGTGTCCTCTGATATGTCGCCATCGGAGTGGTGTTTTGGTGTTATTTCCGGCGTTGCCAGCGGGATTATCACAAGTTTCTGGAGAGCGGGGTTCAAATGGAGAAAAGGAAGTGTTGAGACATTTTCTGGAGAGTGGGGTTCAAATGGAGATTGGAGTTGAAGATTATGTCCGGGATGAGGTCCTCAGGATTATCTTCTGTTCATGTGTCACCTTAGACTTTGGCTGAGGCCAACAGAGGTCGTTATGGGTGTCTTCTGAGGAAGAGATGCACATGTTACCTACCTTATGTGAAGGTGTACCCTCTGATATGTCGCCATCAGAGCGGTGTTTTGGTGTTATTTCCGGTGTTGCCAGCGGAATTATCACAAGAAAGCGGAGAACGGGGTTCAAATGGAGAAAAGGAAGTGTTGCGGCATTTTCTGGAGAACGGGGTCCAAATGGAGAAAGGGAGACACGAGGTGTTTTCCGGAGAGCGGGGTTCACAATGGCGATCACAAGTTATCGTCAGGCGACTGGGGTTCAAATGGAGAGCGGGGTTCATTATTTGGCAAACAAGGCTACTATGAAGTTGTCGGGGTTCAACCGCGGTGATCCGGGATCATACGCAAGAAAATGTTTGTTCGGGGTTCAAGAAAATGAAAAAGAGGAAATCATCAGAAAGTTTCGGGGTTCAAGAAAAAGAAAAAGGTAGTAATAAATCCCCAGCGGATAAGTGGTGTTCAGGCCATAGGTATCCCTGTGTTACCATTTATTTTGGTATACAGGTCGACATTCTGTTCCGGTGTTCAGGCCGACTTTTCTCCGTGCCAGACGGATTCTTCTTTCGAGATAGCTTCTTTGCCAATTCTGACAGCCAATGTTAATTATTTCCCATCGGAGTGCAGATTGTTTGTCTGTTCTTGGTATTCAATCACTCTTCACCCTGATCATCTGAAAGCCGAGGCTATTCATATCGACAAGTTCACAGTGGATTGAATAGGGGCAGCTGTAACACCTCAAAATTTGCCCTCCTCTCTTGGTACTAGCTTAGCCTATTGCATTTCATTTTTTAGGACATTAGGCATTACATCTTTGCATATCATGTGGAAGAAATAAGCTAGTCATCCTCCTAAGTCTTGCTCAGAAGATAAAGAGGTTAAAAGATTCAAGCTTGAGGGTCTCATGGATTGATCATTAATCATCTGAGGGTTTGTGCTTCAATTAGGGTTTTTGGTTCCTCAAGGAGAGTGGTTATTATCTTGGTTGAATTGGTACATCACCATCATCATGGTCTTATCATCACCAAGAGGTTCATTGTGCCTGATCATGTTCCTTGAGATTAGGGTTTTGACCTCTGGTCCACCCTAATCAGTTGAATTATACCAGTCAGGGTTTTGCAAGGAGATGGGGTCTTTCATGGAGATGGGGATTATCATATTCTTTTATTGAGCTTGTATAAGCTAGGGTTTCATTTTGGAGCCATTTCATCAGGAGATTGAGGCTCAAATTCATTTGTGCATGGCCAAAGTCATCTATCAACTGAAAAAGTCAACCACAAGTCAACTGTTGGATTTGGAGGTGGGGAGTGATTAGAAATACTTCATTCATGTTCAAACAAGTCTCATTTTACATTTCAAACATCAACATTGAAGAAAATAAAGTCAGGACAAAACTTTCCAAAAATAGTAAGTGACCTGTAATTCAAAATTGCCAAAAATGGAAAGGTTTTCTCGTCAAGATTACATCATCAAAAATGCTTCAAATGAAATTTTGTCCAACATAAAAGTTGAAGATCTTGCTCTCACCTTTCCAAAAAGTCAAAGAACATGAATTTCTCATGTATGGTTGAGAAGTTATGGATCAATCATTGCCAAGCAAATTTGAACTTCACAAGTGCATAACTTTTGAACCATAAGGCCAATTGAAGTGGTTCTTTTTACAACATTCCTCTCTTGTCATGTGATATCCAAAACATGCATCACATATCATGCATTTCCCTTACAAAAATTTTGGCATTTTTATTTGAATTTTGGAGGGAAAATCCAAATTCAAAAATGGTGCATTGCTTTCACTTCCAATCATGTGCATTTGGCTCAAAACAGGTTTTGCAAGTGAATTAACACATAAATCATGCACTTTTCCATCCATTCCATGCATAGAGGTGAATTGGACAATTTGGCATAACACTTGGTTTTTACTTAATTCACTTGCATTTGCTTAATTGTGATTAGCAACATCATTAGGAAACCATATATAAACATAATCCTAACAGAAAATGGGATTAACATTTCATTTGGCTCGGATCTAGATCTAGTTCACCAATCTCTTCAAACTTCTTCTCTCACTTTTTTGCAAATTTCTTCAAATCCATTGCCTTGTTCTTGGTTGAATCATCATTCACGAGCATAGTTGAACCAGATTGAAGCAAGGTTTCAAGGATTTCGAGCTGAATTGAGGACTGTTGAAGCAAGCATACATTCATGGCAGTTGAAGATTCCAGCTAGATCGTGCAAGATCAACCTCCAAACCTTTATCCAAATCATCATACAAGAGCTAAAGAAGGACTGTTTGGACTTGGCAAAGCTTGAATCTCTCTGTTCCCGTTTTGCACTTCAATTAAGGTCAGAAATCGAATCTCACAATTCTTGAAATCATGATATGCTTATGGTAGATCTTTCATTGGTGATTAATCTGCACTTTAGATCATTGAATTCCATGAAGAAATGAGAAAGTTATCGTGATTTAAAGTTTGATGGACAAATCTTCTCTTGCTCGATCCATGCATGTTAATGAGAGTTAGGTCAAATTGAGCTTAGATTAGTGATGTGTGTTAGAAGATCTATCCAATGGTATGATTTTTGTGAATTTCTGATCAAAAGTGTTCTTGAGCTCAAGAACACGTGGAAGGTTGATGAACACCTAGGGTTTTAATTCCAGAAATGCGTTTGATCTTGTTGAGCGCGTTTTGCATGTTGTTTCATGTTAGAGACCATGCATTGGTCCAGCTCAGCCATGCGTGTCACAATGATTGGTCCAGAATGCACGCCCTTGCCACATGTATTTAGTGAAACGGCGCGTTTCACTTGTGAGGGCGCCACATTCAAATTCCTCTGCAGTTCGATTCCAGCCGTGGATAGTTTCTAATATGCCTTGCATTATTTTCATATTATTCCATCCAAGTTCACCCATGCCATTTCATGTGTTTTTTAATTTTCCATTCACTTAGAAAATTCATAACTCAATGAATAATGATCCAATTGGCCTGGGATTTTTTGCATGTTATTCCTCATGATTTCTAGTTTTTTTATGAGATTTTTTCCAGAAATTGTGCACGGTTGGAATTTAATTTGGCTTAGGGATTGTTCACATGTATGCTATCTTGTACCTACCTTGCCATTTGCTTTGTGAAATGATGAGTTTTGATCCAATGATTTTGAAACTTTGCATGCTTAAACTAGACACTTTGATTGAAATTTTGGTGTTGAGTTTGTATTTTTAGCATTTATGGTTGATGAGTTATGATCTGATTAATGTAGGTGTGACAATGTGTGTCACACCTTTGCTTGCTTGACTTGATGATTTTCTTTGCCATGCCAAATAAATGCCTAATGATGTGAATTTTTGCATGATGATTTCTTTGGATGTTAGGATTGATCATGATTTTTTATGGAATTTTTGGAATGATTTCTGATTTGTTTGAGATTTCCCTTTCTGGTTAGCCATTTGTAGACTTTTGGATAGTCATGAATTTAAATGATTTGTGAAATGCTTGATGTTTATCATATGAACTTGAAATTTTGCACATTGATTTTAGACACTTTGAAGTTTATGGTGGCTTTGGTTTGAGACGTTTATCTTGTTTGGATTCTGTTTTAGACTTGTGTGAAGTTGATGTACCAATTGTGGTCCTATTTGAGCTTGTTTGTGCTTACCATGACTTGATGAATTTGATTACGATGCTTCTACTTGTCCAAATGCCTTGATTTTTGGTATGCTGATCATGTGATGAGCTCTGTTTAGCCATGGTTTTTCTTGGGATTTATTGAACCATTTTGGAATTAATATGCATTTGTTCATCCTGTTGCTTCAATGAGCTTTGAACTTGCATGCTTTGCCATGATTGCTTTGTGAAATGAATTTGGTTGATGCTATTGGTATGAGACCACTTGGATATTGTTCCTAATTGATTAAGCTTGATACATGCCAATTTTCATGTTCTGTTTTGGATTATTTCTCCCACTTTGACCCTAGGCCCTATCCTAGTGGTTTGTGATTATGTTTGAGCTTTGTTTTCAGGACAAGAAGCATATGGCCTTGAGGAATTGATTCATTGGCTTGAGTTGCCTATTTGGTTGATGTTGATTAACATTGAATTGTTTTGTAGGTGGCTTTTAGCTCATTTGAGTTGAGCTTGTGCCTTGCTTCTTTGATTGTGTACAGTTAACTGTTGACTGTTGAACTGTTTGTTTGACTTTGTGAGTTGTGTACTGACTGAGTTAGATTGTTTGCAGGTACATTAGTTGCTTAAGTTCTTTTGAACTTGCTTTTGCTGTTTGCTTGGTTGCTTAACCACTAGAGGTATAATTCACTGACTTCATGTAGTCTGGAAGACCTGTCCTGTTACTTGGGCAGGCACCTGTCTGAAGTCCTCCTTAAGAGGCAATGCTTGTGTTTGTTTATTTTTGTGCCAAGCAGGAAAAGACCTTTGATAAGGCAATTGACAGATAAAAGAGATGTGTAACCCATCTCCTGTTAGTCTGTGTGTCATCCCTTTGCTCACATTACATGTTAATGCATTGTGGATATAAACCCAAGATCTATAGAGTCATTAACTTGTGGAGAGAGTTCCAACTTTCTGAACTCCCACACCTTCTATCATCTGAAGCTCTCCCAGGCCAGGGATAAGAGCTGTGAAGTCTTATCTTCACTTCCCATTTCATCTGCTTCACCCTAACTCTCAATGTTAGGGTTAAGAGCTAACATCACCCTGATACAGTTGGCTTGTGTTTCACAGCCTAACCCTTGTGTGAGCCCACTTTGTTTGTATATAGTGTGTGCTAATTGTGTGTTTGTTTGCTTTGCTTTGCCTGTTTAGGATAGCTTGCTGCCTGTGCAAGTTAGATAGAAAACTCAACCTAGGACCAATGTGGATTGCATGATAACTATTAGGCTCGAGTCAGTCTCCCTTCTAGTTGGTCACTTCCCAGTCTCTGGTTAGGAGAAAGTTTCTCCCCTGTTAAGGGGAACTACGTTGCCCTGATCCTCATACCAGATGAGGTACGTAGGCAAGAGGTTGTACGAGATCTCTCCGAGCACCCTTTTTCTTTTTGTGTGTGTTTGCTTGACAGTTACTAGGCTCGAGTGCCAGACTCCCTATTAACTTGTTGTGTGTCATCCTTCTTGTGTGTGTAGGAGGTGGATGTAAGACCAGCGATTGGCATTCCGTATCCTATTGTTGTGTGCTTGGAGTCCGATATAAGTCCAGCGATTGGCATTTGGTTTCCAGTGTGGGTTTGTTTGGTTCGGAGTCTGATGTAAGTCCAGCGATTGGCATTCGGTTTCCATGTTTGCCTGTTTGTGTGTGTTTTGTTTCGGCGTGCGTGAGCCGAACTACGGTAGCTCTGATTCTCATTCCAGATGAGATACGTAGGCATAGGATGCGATATCCTAGCGAGCCCTTTCCCCTCTTCTTCCACCTGTGTTGTTTCCAGTGTGTGTGTGCATTCTTTTGAGCAGTGTTTAGCAACCTTTCTTCTATTCTTCTGAGCGTGGATCTCGTCGAGTACGACGGATGCGTAGGGGTGCTAATACCTTCCCTTCGCATAACCGACTCCCGATCCCATCTCTCTTTGGTCGCGAGACCATGTCTTTTCCAGGTTTACTTCGAGCGTTTCCTTTCCCTCTTTGGGATAAATAACGCACGGTGGCGGCTCTATTTGTTTTGTTTTAGCCCGCCGGTTGTTTTTCGCGGACGCGACACTAAGCTCAAATCTCTAAATTGTTCAATCATTTCTAGCTCTCTGACCATCATCATCGATATGTGCAAAGATTTTATGCTAAATGCATTTCCTACCACATTGGCTTTACCAGGATGGTAATTCAAACCAAAGTCGTAGTCCTTTCAAAAAATTTAACCATCTCCTTTGTCTCATGTGAAGCTCCTTCATATGAAAGAAATAATTCATACTCTTGTGATCACTGAAAACTTCAAATCTGGAACCATATAAGTAGTGCCTCCAAATCTTCAGAATAAAAACAACCGCAACTAACTCCAAATCATGTGTAGGATAATTCCTATCATGAATCTTCAATTGTAGAGAAGCATAGGCCACCACCTGCCCATTTTGCATAAGCATTCCACTTAAGTCAATCTTAGATATATCACAATAAACAACAAACAGTTATGTAGGATTAGGTAGAATCAACACTGGTGAAGTTGTCAACTTCTTCTTCAAAGCTTGAAAAATTTCTTCACATTGTAGATCATATACAAAAGGTTGACCCTTCAGAGTCAATTGCGTCAAAGGTAAGGCCAACTTTGAGAAACCCTCAATAAATCTCCGATAATAACCAGCCAAGCCAAAAAAAAACTTCTAATCTCAGTAATCGTCTTCGGAGCCTCCCACTGTAACACTGCATCAACTTCTAAAGGATCTACCGCTATACTGCCACTAGAAATCACATGACCCAAGAAGCTGACTTCCCGCAACCAAAACTCACATTTAGATAGTTTCAAAAACAACTTCTTTTCTTTTAAAACCCGAAGTACAATACAGAGATGTTATGCACACTCTTCATCTGGCTTATAGTAACTAAGAATATCATCAATGAATACCATAACAAACTTATCCAAGAACGAGTGAAAAGTTTTGTTCATATACTCCATAAATACACCAGGCGCATTAGAAACTCTGAATGGCATCACCGAACATTCATAGCGACCATACCGAGTTCTAAAGGGAGTCTTAGAAATAACTTCATCTTTCACTCTTATCTGATGATACCTCGACCTCAAGTCAATCTTACTAAATACACATGCTCCCCCTAGTTGGTCCATAAGATCATCAATTCTGGGAAGTGGATTTTTATTCTTGATAGTTACTTTGTTAAGCTGTATGTAGTCCATACATAGCCTCATACTGCCATCTTTTTTCTTCACTAACAAGACTGGAGCTCCCTAAGGTTGTACACTAGACATGATAAACTTCTTATCAAGTAAATCTTCCAATTACTTCTTTAATTCAGCTAACTCTGCTAGAGACATTCTATACGGTGCCATAGATACTGGTCTAGTTCCTAGTATCAAATCAATGTTGAATTCCACTTCTCTTTCTGGTGGAAGATCATTAATATCGTCTGGAAACACCTATTGAAAAATGACACACCATCGAGAATTCATCTATCTTTACTTTACTTTCAACCTTCAGGGATACAAACATCGCGAAAACTTGTGCTTCATCCTTCAGTAGTTCCTCCAATTAATTAGTAAAATCCTGCAAACATGCTTGGACACCCTCTGGATCATGCTTTCCCTTGAAAGTTGGAGGTTTATTTCTAAGAAACCTGTTCAAACCATGATCACCTCCATCAGCTTGTTGATTTTGTTGCCCATCGCATGGGCCAAAGCTTCCAATGCATGAACGATAGCACGGTCGTTCCTTCCAACCATATCTCTCTATTCAAGCAAGTAACTATTAGAAAAAATAATGTGTTGACAAAGTTTAACTAAACTTGTCACACAAAAGGAAGTAAATAATTAACGAAATACTGGCCGGTTGGATCGACTATGGTCTGATACCACTATGTAACACCCTAAACCCCGAATAGATTTTAAATAAAAATAACAGGAAAAGGATGTTACTCCATCATAAATACTTCATAAATCATAAAACAATAGATATTGCACAGCGGAAAATTATTTAGAAACATCATAAAACATGTCTGAATTGAACTGAATCAATACATCATAATTAAAATCTCATAATAGATGATTGCAAACAAATCAAAGTAATGCAAACAAACACCCTTATCCCCAGTGTTATAGATCAGAGCAATCTTATTCGAAAACTAGAATATACAGAAGATAAAAGTCTGTTGACCGACAATAGTCATCTCACTGCAACAACGAACCTCGGTCCTGCTAATCACCTGTGCAAAGTATACCATGAAACAAAGAAAACAAGAAAGGGGTGAGAATATACTTACATATAGTAACAGTGTGATTTCAGCAACAAAATGACATTAAAGAAACACAATAATCATACATAAATGACACACACACACACACACACACACACACACACACACACACACACACACACACACACATATATATATATATATATATATATATATATATATATATATATATATATATATATATATATATATATATATATATATATATATATTCCAATCACAAACATACATCACAACGAAATGCAATGCTATGATTCACCAACTCCATCATCTATATGCATATGGTACCAAAAGTATATTATGGAATCAGAGAAATGTTATTGATTTTATTCCACTAGTCTCTGGTCCTTCCCACCTAGACCAACGATCCCCACCAATGGATCTGAGACTCACCCCTGGTCTTTTCCACCAAGACCAACGATCTCCACCAATGGATATGGGGAAACCAAAATGGACCGAAGTCCCACCTAAACTCTAAAATACATGAATGCATGGTAATATCAATCACGAATATGCCTTTCATGGACAAACATCATAATTCACCAAAATTATGTATAATAATACTCATAAACACCAAAATTATCCCAAAGGATATCACCAAAATAGGTTTCATTCACGAACCACAAATTATCCAATAACGATCACCCAAATTCAAATCACCTAAAATTTTATTTATTAAACAATATATTCACTTTTCTTACACCCAAAATTATTTAGTTAATTATATTTTTAAAAGTGAGTTAAATATACTAATATTTTTATAATATTTTATAAAATGTATATTTAATTATTTTATGGCTATTTTATCAGAATTTCAACTAAGAACAAAGATTTTTTTAGTTTTAGCTTTATTTATAAAAATTATTATTATTCACCATAAAGATTAAACAAAATTTGAAATTTATTATAATCAAAAGGTTAATATTTATGGTATTGCCAAATGTCTTTAAATACATAAAACAAATAAAACATAAATTGTTGAAATTACATAAAACAAATAAAACATAAATTAATGAAATTTCAAAAAATAATAAAACGCTGTTTTCAGAACTTAAACGATTATAAACGCCTTAAAAATCGAGGTATTCTGACATTGGACGCCAAACTTGCCCAAATATTTAATCTTAAATGAAATATTTATTTAATAAATAAATAAAATAAAATAAATCTTAAATTAAATAATTATTCAATTAAGCGTCACACCTTTAATATTTAAATAAAATATTTATTTGATTTTAAAAGGAAAATTATATTTTTAACATAAGGTGTCACCCTATATCTAAATAATTAAATAATTATTACTATAAACCTCAAATAATTATTATCGTTATTTTAAATAATTAAATAAAATATATCGCTCTTAACCAAATATTTTAATAATTATTAAATTATTAAAATACCATTGAATACTCTAAATCTTTATAAAACACCCAAAAATACACCAACATCACATAAATAAATTATCAAATAATTCATAAAATGTTATAATTAAATAAAAAACAATTAAATAAATTAGGCACGTTACAATGTTGGTCTTTGTTGTTGATTTCCCATATAATTCACTTCTTCATTAATCGAAGGGCAAAAACCAGTTGGATGATCTTATGTGCAAAGCTCACAAAAAGCTACTTGTTGCGGTTTACTAGATGTTTCATGCATTTCTTTAAGTTGTTGTGGAAGCTGGGAAAGTTGCTTAGTTAATTCTTTCATTTTTTGAGTGAGAAGCTTGTTTTGTGCCAAAATCGCGTCATTTACACCTAACTCCATAATTCCAGGTTTTCTTTGTGCCGTGCCTCTGTTATATTGGACCCGATGATCGTTGAGAGTCATACAGTTAACGATAGAGATTGCATCCTCTGCATTTTTGGACAACAAAGAACCACCAGTAGTTGCATTAAGTAGAAGCTTCGATTGTGGCTGAAGTCCATTGCGAAATATGTGAATTTGTGTAAGCTCGTCGAAGTCATGATTTGGACACTTAGGAAACATGGATTTGTAGCGCTCCCATGCTTCACAAAGTGTTTATATTGAACTTTGAGAGAATGCGACAATTTTTATCTTAGCATACATGAATCTATTATGCGAGAATAATCAATTCATAAACTTTTCTTCCAAGACATTCCAGTTGGTCATGACTTGAGTTGGTTGGTCAAGGTACCAATCCTTTGCTTTACCGATCAAGGAATCTGGGAACAATCTCATGAAGACCGCTTCTTCTTCAGGTTCAGGTGCACCCAACATACTGGAAAGTTCATAGAACTTAGTGAGAAGAGTGTAGGGGTCTTCATGGTCCAACCCTACAAATGGATTTGCATAAATTATTTAAAGTAATTCCGTTTTCATCTCTACTTGTTGGTTGTTGGGAGTGTTAGTGAGACAAGCTAACTATCTTAGGCTGTTGTGACAAGGCCCCCCATCATTGTTGACGATTTCTGGTCCTTCCTGTTCAGTCATATTTTCTGTTGTCGGTGAGACGATTGAAGTAGAAGTTTATTTCTTTTGATTCCATTCCTTGGCTAGTTATTTATGTTTCTTTTTTGTCTCTTATTTCTCCGGGATATCCTTTCGATCTCGGGATCAAAAATCAATGACTCTTCTGAATTTTTACCTCGCACACACAAAGTTTATAAACCTAGCCAAACGAAAGTTAGCATGAGGAAGGGTATATTTATATATATATATATATATATATATATATATATATATATATATATATATATATATATATATATATATATATATATATATATATATATATATATATATATATATATATATATATATATATATGTGTGTATATATATATATGTGTGTATATATATATATATATATATATATATATATATATATATATATATATATATATATATATATATATATATATATATATATATATATATATATATATTAAAAAAATGCACAAACTTAAAACGATAAAAACTATCAATATGCTTGTAATATCTTAATGTCATTCCCCGACAACGGTGTCATTTTGATGTTCAAAAATCAAAAGTAAGTATTTAATTATCATATCTGTCATACCCCAAATTTGTCCACCATTCATATGCTTTTTAGTGTCACTTTATTTTGAATAAATAAAATGACAGAATTGGTAGAATAACATGTTTAAGGAGTTACAAGGGGCAAATGTCATGAGTTTGAATCTTATCTTTCTCACTTTTAGTGTTTTTTTCTCTTTTGTTTGTTTCTAACTTTCTATTTATTTTCAAATCACAAAAACAATATTTTTTTAATCATTTTATTTTTAATATGTTTTTTTCATTAAAATCATGATTTTGTGCACAAAATAGTAAAAAAATCATAAAATAAAATAAAAATAAATCAAAATATTTTTTTCTTATTATTACTATTAGATTATTTTCATTATTTAAAATAAATTTTTATTTAAAATTCACAAAGCCTCATGCACCAGATTCATTGATTTGGCCTTTAAGAAATAGATAAAATCAGGTTAAATGAAAATTTTCCTAAACGATTCAACTACATTCAATTTTTTAACCTAATTTTTATCTATAAATAACACATGTTTTCTACATTTTTTCTCATCCATAATCTACAAAATTTTGTCTAAAAAGTTATAGTTCTTCACACTGAAGAACAACAACACTAAAACCCTAAAGTCTCCCTCATCAACATCATCGGTCTTTTCAAAAATGTGAGTAAAGAAGAGGAATTACGAGAAGCATGAAGAAGATATGAAAAAGGGGAATTTGTGTCTCTTTGTTAAACAGAGAAAGTCTCTTCCCTGTAGGTTGACCTTCACTCCCGTTTATCTCTTAGCATAAAATTTTATTATATTAATATATTCTATGCTACTTATGTTTAAATTGTGTTTGATAATGTGTTTAGTACTAAGTAAATATTTTAAATAGCAAAAAAAAAAACATATCGACTTCATTTTTACTAAGAACATATAGCAATTTTTTTAAAAAAATTCTAAAGAACTCTATTAACTAATTCCGGGAAGTAAATTTCTAAAGTAAAAAAAATGTAAATCAATGTTTATGATAAATTATTTCTTTTAACCTGAATTAATCTTGTATAAACAAAACATCATAGTATATTTTGTGTCAAATTCAACAAAAATGATAGCACCTGATTTGGGAGAATTAAAATATTAAAAAACCATTTATTACAATATTGTATTAATGCATATCCCATCATATATATAATTTGATAATATGCTTATAAGAAAAGTAAATTAACATTAATATGCATTTGTTCGTTGTCAATTTATCCAAAATACAATTTGTGATATTTGTGTGGTCTTGAAAATGTGAAGCTTGTATTGTTATCGGAAATTATAACGTGAGAATACTTACTAGTAAGATAATTATAATTTGTTGGCCATTGCTATATGATGTTACTTGTTAGACATTAAAAGAGAAAATTTCACTTTGATTAGATTTTTAGGAACAATAAGAATTGTTGGAACATCTCAGGGCATGTTTCGTCCCTTCTCTTTTTTTTCTTTTTTTTTTCTCTCTTTTTTTTTCTTTCCCTTTTTAGTTTATAAACTCAAGATTAATGGTAAAATAATATGAGAGAATTTAGTAGATAATAGAAACTAATGTCAGTATATGTTTTAGAGATTTGGGGATTAACTTTGACTTTACATGTTTAGTAAGTTTTAATTCTAATATTAAATAAATAAATATTATGAAATACAAAAACATATATTTAGGTAAGGTTTAATTAAAATACTTGAGATTATATTTAAGATAATTAAGAATGATTATTTAAATGAAAGTAAAGTAATAAAGGATAAAAAATACAACTAATTATGAGATATTAATTAATTTGGGAAATTGGGGTTAATCTATGGGACAGTTATGGGATAATTATGGGATAAACATCTAGGGTTTTAGGGATGAAAAAGTAGGGATACAATCAGAGATAATAGATATATTATTTATCATTTAATATTCAAGTATAATCACTAATTTATTTTTTAAAATAAATTAAAATATTATATTATTTTTTTGCAAAACAATTAAGGGATAAAATCAAATTCAACCCATCTCAAACTGTAAGTCCTCTACCCTAGTGTATTGAGACATTTTCTTCAAAATCAATCACTTCTCTGCCCCCGATGTGTGAGAATTTTCAAGGGATAAGACAATCAATAAACAACTTTTTTCTATGAGAACTATGATACTCTAATCCCTCGCCTAATGCGAAGGTACGTAGGCATGGAGTTGTAAACTCTAGCGAGTACGAAAACAAAAAATCTTTTTTTGGTCTCCCATCAGTTGTAATAAAATATTTTCTGTATAAGTATAGTAAATAATTAACCAATAATAGATAATAAAGCAAACATTCTGTTAAGCAAGCAATAACCCTATACTTAGAGGAGGATCTCATTGAGTACAATGGAGGTGAGCGTGTCTAATACCTTCCTCTCACTTAACTGACTCATGAACCTAGTCTCACCCTTAGTTATTAGGTTTTATCATTATTTTCCTATTCCTTAGGAACGAATAAAGAATGATGACGACTCTATCGTTTTTCTAGCTGCGATAGCTGGCGAGTCTGCTGGGGAATTCTTATACTTTCCCAAAAGAGAGTCCATCACACCCTTTAGTTTTAGGATTTTCGTGGATTTCCTTGTTTGCTTGTTTCATTTTCTTTGTGATTATTTATTTATCTGTTATTATTATTTATTTATTATATTTCTATTTCGTATTTCAATATTATTATTCATATATCATGATTGGTTTGGACAATTGCTATGTGTGAAGCCAAAACCCAGGCTTTAAGAAAAAGTAATAAGTTTAAGTAAGGGGTCGTCCTGTCTTGGCCACTGGGGTTCCCATCCCATGGGGTATTTGATGAAGATTCTGCCTAGAATAGATTAATTCAAAGGGTTTGTCATAAGAAGGTTGACACTTCTTCATGATGAAACTTTGAATTTAGTCCATGACTCTAGGGATCTCTTCTAGAACACGTTTAACATAGGGTGACCTTATGTTATCAACCTGCAAGGGTCGTTACTAAGGTCCCGCATAGATGAGACCCATCCCGAAGGATTACTGTAGAAAGGCTTGCTCCTTATCACGGTAAGACAAGGGTATAATCCATGACTCTAGGGCCATCATCTTTAAAAAAAACTTTATATCATAGAAGTGAAGAGATTGGGTAGTCTAATCTTAGATCTGGACTAATCATAAGAAGCATATCCGACTTAGGGAATACTTACAACCCTAAAGACTTTAAAATCAAAATACGTTAATATCATCATACCATTTTCATTAAAACGATCCTTTTTGCATATATTTACCATTTCATGGGGGATTTCAAAATTTGTTGTAGGTACTTTGTGAAAATGAACTCAAACAAAAGGACAACCCTTCATATTAAGACCCAGATTTCAGATTTGCAAAACCTAAAGGTTCTTCAAGGCTTGATGCCTAACTCTATTTAGAGGAAGTTCACGCTTAAGTATGAGAGGATTCTTGATCTCTTGAGAGTCCCTGTAAAAGTAGAGGTTGTCACTGCTTTGGCCAAGTTTTATGATCCACCCTTACGGTGTTTCTTATTTCAAGATTTTCTGCTTGCCCCTATGCTAGAATAATTTGGGTTGTATTTGGACCTTCCTAAAGATAGAAAGGGACACTATATGGGTATGGGGCAAAAGGTAAAACCTAAGGAATTGGATGTAACTTTAGGGATACTTACCAAAGATCTGTTGCCACATTATAAGGAAGACAAAGACATCCAAGGTCTCAAAAGAAGTTACTTGGAGGGAGTAGCCCGGAGAATGGATTGGGCAGAAAGATGGGGATCCTTTGTTGATGTTTTGGCTCTGTTAATTTTGGGGATAGTCCTTTTCCCAAATGTGTTTGACTTTGTTGACGTTGTCGTTATTAACGTATTTTGGGTTATAAAGAATCAAGAGGTAGATCCAGTACCCACTCTGCTAGCTGATATATACTACTCCATGAGTATTTGCCATAGCAAAGAGAAAGGGTCATTACACTGTTGCATTCCATTGTCGTACGAATGGTTTGCCTCACAGCTTTACAAGGATATCCATATGGTAGAGATCAAGGGAAATCATGCATGGCCTCAAAAACTTAGGTCCCTCAATGAGAAATCAATCTTGTGGTATCCTAAGAAAATAGAACTAAGGGTATAATTGTCAATTGCGTAAATTTTCCTAGTGTACCCCTCATTGGCTTCAAGAGGTATACCATACCTCATAATCTGGTTGGAAATTTTCCTAGTGTACCCCTGAGGAAGGTGACTTAGAAAGCTTCTATTATAACACGATTTGGTTATGAATCTATACCCTGAGTTTTGATGATAACAATATTGTATTTGTGTGAAAACAATTTTGGAACCCTAATGGTTTGTTATTGTGTAGAATTAACAACCTATTTTGATTCTGAATATATGACGTTCAACATCATCAGTTTCTGAACAATTAGTTCCAAATCCGCTTTTGTGCCAGCTATTAGAAGTTCTGAAAGATGTTCAATATTATTGCTGCAATGACCTTTCTGCTTCTGTGCTGATTCACTCCTAAGAAGCTTTTGAGGAGACACTATGTTTCTGCTTCAACATTCTCTCAGTTCGTGCTTCTGGATATGACTCTGATCACCAAACTTCTGAAGAATGTCAAGCTTCTGAAGTTATCTTACGTAGCTGAAGATTCGGAAGATCTCAAGCAAGACGATTGAAGTTATTAAGGTTCTAACTGTAGATTCTGAAGACTCTGAAGATTCTGAAGATACTGAAGATCTCAAGCTTCTGAAGTTATCTCACGTTATCAAGGTTTTGACTAAAGATTCTGAAGTTTATGAATCCATCTCTATGTTTCTTCATCTCATGATTCATCAAATTTCATCTAAAGACAATGAACTTGAAGATAAGATCAAATGGGAACGTGATCAAATAGTACAATATAAATTAAATATCCTATCCACTACCTGATATCATGGGCAAATGACAGTACCATACATCACACACGTTACTGATTTTATGGGTAAAAGACAGTACACAATATCACTCCTTTCACCATCCAATAGTGGACAACCACTCTATGAGCTTTCCCCATTTGGCCCTCCAACGATATTCTTCTTATGCTATATAAGTGAGACTTGGAGACTTGAAGAAAAGTTGTCGGTGATACAATATTTTGAAAAGTCTGTTTATTTGTGAAAAACTATCATTCTTTTGTACACAGTTTTTCTTTAAGTGTTTGTTTATTGTTTGTGTAAAATTTGTTTGTATAGAAGCAACTTGTAACACACAAAATATTATTCAAACTGTTTGTTTGATTCCTTAAGGAGGTTATCCTTGAGAAGACAAAGAAGGTTATTTTTTGTGAGTCCTTAAGGAGACTAGGGTATATTTGGATCCTTGAGAAGACAAAGAAGTTTATTCTTTGTGATTATTGTAATTTTTTTGTTATAGTGGATTAATTCCTTGTTATAAGGCAAAATCACATTGGCGAGTGGATTGGAGTAACTCTGAGTTTAAAGCGAACCCGGATAAAAATACTTATGTTTTTATCTCTTTGCTATTAACTTGTTAGTGGTGTTCTTGTTTTGGAAAAATCTTTTGCTTGTAAAACCCAATTCAACCCCCCCCCCCCCCCCCCCCCCCCCTTTCTTGTGTTTTTCACACCTTCAATTGGCATAAGATCTCCGGTTCTGATTGTGATAAAAAATTATCAACACTTCACCGTGTTCAGTATCGATCCAGTTTGTGTGAGAAAGAATGGTTGCTGCTAATGCTGCTAATGTTATTAAAAATAATGAAAGAGATCACTACAGTGCAAAACTACCAATCTTTGATGGTGAGAAATTTTGGAAAGATAGAATAGAAAGCTTCTTTCTTGGTTACGATGTTGATCTCTGGGATCTTGCAGTCGATGGCTATATTCACCCAGTTAATGTTGAAGGAAATAATATAGCAAGAAGTGTTGTGACTGATCAACAGAAGAAAGATTTCAAAAATCATCATAAGGCCAAAACTATATTGCTAAATAATATATCTTATACGGAGTATGAGAAGATAATAAACATATATTCTGCCAAATCCATTTTTGACTCTCTAAGGATGACTCATGAGGGAAATGCTCAAGTAAAGGAGGCAAAGGCCTTGGCCTTAATCTAAAAATACGAGGCATTCAAAATGGAAGATGATGAAACAATTGAGACTATGTTCTCAAGGTTTCAGATGCTTGTTGCAGGACTGAAAGTTCAGGATAAAGGATACTCTACATCTGACCATGTCAAGAAGATTATCAGAGTTCTTCCTAAAAAATGGAGACCTATGGTAACTGCTTTGAAGTTGGCAAAGGATCTCAACAGTATCAGTCTTGAACAACTTTTTAGTTCTTTAAGAAGCCATGAGATTGAGCTCGAAGAAGATGAACCTCAGAAGAGAGGTAAATCTGAGGAAGAATCAGAAGTATTTGATGAAGACTCAGAAGATGATAATAAGTTGTCTCTAATTTCAAAGAGAGTCAACAAACTATGGAAGCACATACACAATGGTCAAGGGAAGTCCATAGGAGCCAGAAGGAGTGTTGGTCGTTTTGATTCTTCGTTTGGACAGAAGAAACAAGGTTCTTGAAAAGAAGTTATTTGCTTTGAGTGCAAGAAGCCAAACCACTACAAAAGTGATTGTCCTAAGCTGAAAAAGGACAGAAGGCCTAAGAAGAATTTTTCTAAAGGCAAGAAGGGGCTGATAGATACATGGGATGACTCAGAATCTAAAGAAGAAGATTCTGACGAAGAAAAGCCAACGTTGCATTGATGGAAACTACAAATGATCCTGAAGGTTCTGAAGAACCAGAAGACAAGGCATTATTATAATCAGAGTCCGACTCTAATTCTGAAGAGGTGTTTTCTAACCTATCTCGTTCTGATCTTGAATCATGTCTCTCTGAAATGTTGAAAAGTACCAGAGTCTTCAGAGAAAATACAAGGACCTTAAACAAGTCTAAGTAGTTGCTTATGAAACTCGCAGTGAGCTTGAGAAAGATATTTCCTCTCTAAATGAAAAAGTTTTTTCTTTAGAAAGTAACAACTCTACTTTGAAAAGCAAAATTTCGAAACTAGAGGATGAAATAGGCTCAGAAGCTTTTGGTAATGATTGCGTCATTATATATGACAGAGCATTCTAGTATTTTCTAGCTAAAAGCATAGATAGAAGAAAATTGGCTTATTTGATCTATGGAGTTAGCATAAATGTAAATAAAGGTTTAGGTTGTACAAAAACTATAAAACCTAACGAAAGTCAGAAGGTAAAACCAAAACCTATCTATGTGCATTTCGTGCCTGCTGGTACTGAGCTTGATGTTTCTGCGTAGACACAGAAACATACAAAAGGTAAGAACTCAGTTCTGAAACCTAAGTATCATGCATAAATTCCCCATGGTTATCCTTCCACTCAAAGACCCAAAGTTGTAAGAAACTTTGGGAAAACTAACAAGAAAGGACCCAGGAAGTAGGTACTTAAGGATAAAATAATTTATGTTATAGACATCCTTAGCATCTCAGTTGAAACACCAGCCTTAGTGCCTGGATAATGGACGCTCACGACATATGTCGGATAGAAGGTCTATGTTCCAAGATTTGGAACTTAAGCCTGAAGGCTTCCTTGGTTTCGGAGGAAACCAGAAAGGAAAGATCATTATCTCTAGAACTATTGGTAACAGTAAACTTCCTTCTATTACTAATGTTCTTTTAGTTGATGGTCTGATGCATAACCTTTTATCTATTAGTCAACTTAGTGACAATGGTTATGATATCATTTTTAATCAAAAGTCTTATAAGGATGTTAGTTAGAAAGATGGTACAATCCTTTTTAATAGGAAGAGAAAGAATAACATTTATAAAATCAAACTTTATGATCTTGAGGATCAAAATGTAAAATGTCTAATGTCTGTTAATAAAGAATAATGGGTATGGCACAGACGTTTGGGACATGTTATCATGATAAGGATTTCTTAGCTAAATAAGCTTGGATTAGTCAGAGGCTTACCCATCCTGAAGTTCGCTTCAGATGCTCTTTGTGAAGCGTGTCAGAAAGATGAGTTTTCTAAAAGATCTTTCAAAGCAAAAATTGTTGTTTCTACCTCTACCCTGTTAGAACTTCTACACATTGATTTGTTTGGACCAGTGAAAACTGCCTCTATCAATGGAAATAAGTATGGATTGGTCATTGTTGATGACTATAGTCGATGGACATGGGTAAAGTTCTTGAAACACAAGGATGAGTCACATTTTGTGTTCTTCACTTTCTGCTCAATAGTGCAAACATAAATGAACTGCAAAATAGTCAAGTCAGAAGTGATCATGGTGGCGAATTTGAAAATTTTGAAAATCTTTTTTCTTCAAATGGAATTTCCCATGATTTCTCATGTCCTGGAACTCCACAGCAAAATGGAGTTGTAGATGGGAATAATAAGACTTTGTAAGAAATGACTCACACCATGATCCAAGAAACTGACATGGCTAAACATTTATGGACAGAAGCAGTTAGCACAACATGTTATATTCAAAACATGATTTCTATCAGACCTATTCTGGGTAAGACTCCTTATGAATTGTGGAAGAATAGAAATCCCAACATTTCCTATTTTTACCCTTTTGGATGTGAATGCTTTATGTTGAACACTAAAGAGAATCTTGGCAAATTTGATTCGAAAGCAGAAAAGTGTTTACTGTTAGGATATTCTGAATGCTCCAAAGGCTATAAGATCTTTAACACTGAAACATGAATTATTGAAGAATGAATTCATGTTAAATTCAATGATAAGCTTAACCCTGAAAAGTCAAAGCTAGTTGAGAAATTTGAAGAAACAAAGATCAACCTTTCAGAATCCAAAGATACTGATTCTGGAGAAAAATACTCAGAAGGCAAGGCTAAAGAATCCAAGGCAAATGACTCAGATACGACTCAACTAGAAGTTATCGTTGGTCCAACTCATCAGGAGAAGAGTAGATTAAGAACCCCTCATTATTAATAACTGATTATGGGAGATAAAAATGCTTCAATTAGAACAAGATCTTCATTCAAACCTTTTGAAAAGACTCTTCTAGGTTTGGTATCTCTAATAGAACCCACATCTATTGATGAATCTCTTCTAGATAATGAATAGATTCTGGCTATGCAAGAAGAACTAAATCAATTCACCAGAAACGACGTATGGGATCTTGTTCAGAAACCAAAGGGTTTCCATGTCATTGGAACTAGATGGGTCTTCAAAAACAAGCTCAATGAGAAGGGCGAGGTTGTCAGAAACAAGGCTCTAGTGGTAGCACAAGGTTATAGTCAGCAAGAAGGTATATATTATACAAAAACTTTTGTTCTAGTTACCAGGTTAGAGTTTATTCGTCTTTTAATTTCGTTTATAGTTAATCATAACATTATTCTTTATCAGATGGATGTTAAGAGTGCATTCTTAAATGGATATATCTTTGAAGAAGTATATGTGTATCAACCTCCTTTTTTTTAAAGCTCTCAAAATCTTAACTTTGTTTTAAAACTAAAAAGTCGTTATATGGTCTGAAACAAGCTCCCAGAGCTTTGTATGATAGACTAAGCAACTCCCTTTTGGAAAATAATTTTACCAGATGGAAAGTGGACACAACTATATTTTGCAAAACCTTTAAGAATGATATTCTAGTTGTGCAAATTTATGTTGATGCATTATTTTTGGTTCTGCTAATGCTTCGTTGTGCAAGGATTTTGATAAGTCAATACAAGAAGAATTTGAAATGAGTCTGATGGGAGAACTCAAGTTCTTTCTGGGAATCCAAATTGATCAATGTTTAGAAGGAACATACATTCATCAAAGCAAGTATACAAAGGAACTTTTGAAGAAGTTTAACTTATCAGAATGCAAGCAAGTAAAGACTCCAATACATCCTACGTGTATTCTGGAGAAAGAAGAGTAAGCAGTAAGGTAAATCAGAAGCTATTCATAGGTCTGATTGGCTCTCTTCTTTATCTAACCGCTTCTAGACCTAATATTTTATTCAGTGTCTTCTTATGTGCTTGCTTCCAATCAGATCCTAGAGAAACTCACTTAACTTCCGTTAAGAAAATATTAGGTATTTAAAAGGTACTACAAACCTTGGTTTGTTTTATAGAAAATCAAGTGAATAAAAATTAGTAGGTTATTATGATGCTGACTATGCTGGAGACATAATAGAAATAAATATCCCTTCCGGAAGTTGTCAATTTCTGAGAGACAATCTGATTTCATGGTCCAGCAAGAGACAATCAATAATCGCGCTTTCAACAGCTGAGCTGAATATATTGTAGGTTCTGGATGCAACACTCAAATACTTTGGATGAAGATCCAGCTGGAAGATTATTAGATATCTGAGAGTAACATTCCAATTCTCTATGATAATACCTATGCTATTTTTTTATCTAAGAATCCTATCTTACACTCTAGGGTTAAGCATATTGAAATCAGACATCCTTTTTTACGTGACTATGTTTAGAAGGGATTTTTTCATCTAAAATTTGTTGATACAGACCATCAATGGGATGATATCTTTACAAAACCCATTGCTGAAGATAGATTCATTTTCATTCTGAAAAAAATTATTTATGGATTTCTGTCCCTAATGAAAAGATGTATTTCAGAATGTCCAAGTCTTCAGAATTCTTGATTAGATTCTGAGAATCTTATTTGTTGACTCTGAAACATGAGCTTTCTGAAGTAAGTGAGTTTCATGAACCAGAAAGGTTCTGATTAGAAGCAATTTTATTGATTTATCTTCCTGATTTTGAATAGTCATTGCATTAAATAGTTGTCATATCATTTGATTTCATATGGTTCTAAGTGGTGATAGTTGTCCCACTTTCTGAGCATGCGTGATAAAAGTGTGACACATTGGGTTTAGCATTTTTTGAAATTAGGTTAAAAACTCTCACGCTTCCCCCTATGACTACGTATTTTTACCTTGTCATCATTGCAAAAAAATTATATAAACCCACTTCTAACACATTTTCACACTACACGCACAATACTCCCACACTTTCATCTTTCAAACTAAAACACCCTTCTCGGCAATTGTTCATCATCTCCTTCATCTTCAACAATGGTTGCTCAACAACAACTGATCCAACAATAACTCTCTCCCAATCGCTCAATGGCTGATGAAAACCATCCTGTCTTGGAAGGGATCCCTGAGTTGACTCTACACACTCCTATGAGTGAATTAATGGTGCTTTGTGAAACAATTGTGGACTTCAAGAATTTGAAAATCAATGGGTTTGACTTCTTTGAAACTTTGGAACTTCGAGGATGGAAGACTTTCTTTGAGAAACTAACTGGCCTTGTGTACCCAGTTTTGGTGAAGCATTTTTGGGTGCATGCCACTGCAGAAAAGGAGACAATAACTTCCTATGTCATGAGAATGAAAATTGTCATTACTGAGAAATCCTTTGGTGACTTAATATCTCACAATGGAAAAGGTAAAAGGATTCATAGTGCCAAGTTCAATGTTAAGAGAGAAGCAGTTATCGCTCATGTCATCTTCAAAGCTGGAACCAACCTCAAAGATGCTAAAGGTCCAAGTGCTAAGGATTTGATAAACAACATAAGAGTATGGTTTAAGATCATTATGGGTTGCCTTCACCATAGGCCAAACACCAATAGTTCTGACTACGTCAACACACGTCAGAAGTTCATGTTGTTTTTTCTGGAGAAAGGGTCTCAAGCTAGGACTTCCCTCTATCTTATTTAAGTTCATGAGGGATTCTATTAGAGAATCCAGAACTGGTGGATCTTTGAAGAAGAACAAAAGCAAGTTCATCCCCAATAGAAGGCTCATTTATAACATTCTTGTTGAGAATGGTCTGGTATGTGACCTTCTAGTCAGTGGCTTGACCGATGAACTTATGAAGGATACTGGAAATATATTATGAGGGAAGAATCTCAAGAGCACGGGTCTCATTTCTAAGGTTGTAAGGCCAAATTTCATTCTCTTAGAGAATGATATCTGTGGAATGAGAGCTCCAGTAGATGACTTCCCAATCTTCACTAAGATTGATCCTCTAGAAGCTCTACAGTACTATCTGGAAAGTTGTATGGAGGATGGAATTGATCCATTGGTGGATCCTTTCAATCTACCCAAAAAATATCCAGATGTTCATGGGAAGAGGAAGAAGGAATCTCGAGGAGAAGGATATTCAAGGCCCCATAAGAAGAAGAAGAAAGTTGTTGTCCTTCTAGATGAAGATGAGGTGCCTCTCAGTGAGCGCCAGAAAGCTATGCTTCTAAAGGATACATCTGGAGTTGTCCAATGATCTTCAAGAGCTTTTGACACTGCTTCTAGTAGGATTCCTGAAGCTAGCACTCCTTTCGTTTCTAAGTCTGTTGTTTCCAAAAGGATCTTACCAATCCAACATCCTCCCATTTCTTAACCCATTCCAATTATTTCCCAAATATCTGAACCAAGCTTACTTCCACCTCCTCCAAAAACACCCATTATAGAACCTGTTACAGAAACTCCTTAAGTTTCTGAAACTCTGTCACAACATCAACATCAAAAGATACCATCAACACCGTCGCCTTCACAGTTACAAACTTCACCCACTCCACCACCATTTGTTTCTGCTCCCCAAATAGAAAATCCAAATAGAACAACCCCTAGAATATCTCCTTCAGAGATTATGACAACCATGTATCTGAACGCACTTCTGAGGGCATGTTTAACTTTGAACCTGAACCAGTCATATCTAACCCAAAAACACCTCCAATAACTATCCCCTCACTTCCAACACTTTTTGGTTCTGATCTTGATGAAACCAAAATTGACCTCATTGTAAGTTTCCCGAAACCACCCAAACCCTCTCCCAACATTGGTAAGATTCTAAGGAAGTTTGAATTAGAATCAAAAAGCCGACTACATTAAGCAATGACAATCAGACGTTCTTCAGGAAATCCGAATGAGAGTGTTTATTCTTGGGAAGCCTATAGAAGATGGATTGATTCCAAGATCTCTAAGCTGAAGAATTTTAGGTATAAAGTATCTGAAAGAAACTTTTGTTCTGGGTTTATTCCCTTAATGGAAATCTAGAAGTTACGAAACTCCCAGTTATGTCTTCCTGCTCCAGAGGTCAAGGAAGTTATTCAAGAAGTGGTGGAAGAGGTAGTCGTTCAGGATGCTGAAGTTGATTCTGGAAATCAGGACTGCATTATGGAAGAAGTTGTTGCTCAGATAGTTGTTTCTGAGACTCAACAAGTTGAAGCTTCTATTTCTCAACCTTCTACTGGAACTTCATCTAGATATATTCCTGATGCTCTTCGGAAGACTATTGAGGAAATCAAAGTTGATAATGCTTTGGTCAAAGAGCATATGGACAAACAGGACATGATGTTTTGACTGATTCTATCCAGAATTCTTCCGCCTCCTCCTCAGAAACCCTAGCCCTTTATTTTCTTTAACTTTTTGTTGCTTCTGTTTGTAACTTTTATTCCTTTTGACATTATCAACGAAAATTGTTTTTTGTTTCTCATTATTTACTTTATTATTTTGTCTATATCTTTTTGATTGACGACAAAGGAGGAGAAACATACCTAAGGGGAAGATGCATAATTATTTTTGACGTACCTAAATCCCTAACTGAAGACCCAAACATTATTTAATGTTCTCTGCTAACAACTACTTCTAAGAATAGGTTGTTAAATGTTTTTCAAGGTTAAGTTCCTAAGCCAAAATGGTTAAGCATCAAGAGCTTTCATGAAGTTTCTAAGATCAAATTTTCTATCTGAGTCTGGAAATCCTTCATGCTGATGATTGAGAATTCAAGGAATTAATAACCATGTTCTGAACTTAGAACTTTGGTACCTGGCATCAAGTTCTGAAGAATTAGATATTTTTGGTATTAACATCTAGTTATGAAGAAGAGCTTTCTCCATAGTAATCACACTTGAAAATCAAGTTTCTTTAAGAAGATAAACAACTCTAAAGCGTCTTTAAAAGTACTCAACAAAGCTTCTGAAGTGAAACTCATCAAAATGTTAATGTTAATCAAACTAGTGCTCTGGACAACATCAATCAACTTCTGAGGATAAACCAAATTCTGATTGAAAATTTACTCTGGCACTTCAAAAAAGTTAATCAGGAAAGTGTTCTTTCATTCTGATTTTATCTTTTTAGGATTATACATCTTAGGGGGAGTTGCGTGCTTCTGTAAGATGTGTTCTTCTGTGATTACCTTGTACAAAACTGTTTGATCAAAATACATGTTTTATCATCATCAAAAAGAGGGAGATTGTTAGAACAAGATTTGGTTTTGCATTTATACCTTTAGTTTTGATGATAACAATATTGTATTTATGTGAGAACAATTTTAGTACCCTAATGGTTTGTTATTGTGGAGCTTTAACAAACAGTTTTGATTCTTAATATATGACATGCAACGTCATCAATTTTTGAATAATGAGTTCCAAATCCACTTTTGCCCCAACTATTAGAAGTTCCAAAAGATGTTCAATACTACTACTGCAATGATCTGTCTGCTTCTATGCTGATTCAGTTCTGAGAAGCTTCTAAGGAGACATTATGTTGTTGCTGCAACGTTCTCTCAGTTTGTGTTTTTGGATGTGACTCTGATCACCAAACTTCTGAAGAATGGCAAGCTTCTGAAGTTATGTTACATAGCTGAAGATTCTGAAGATCTCAAGCCAGACAATTGAACTTATCAAGATTCTGACTGTAGATTCTGAAGACTCTTAAGATTCTGAAGATATTGAGTACATCAAGTCAGACTATTGATGTTGTCAAGGTTTTGACCAAAGATTATGAAGTTTCTAAATCCAACTTTATATTTCTTCATCTCATGCTTCATCAACGTTCATATAAAGCCAATGAACTTGAAGAGAAGATCAAATGGGAACACGATCAAATAGTACATAATACAAATCAAATATCCTCTCCACTACTTGATATCGTAGGAAAATGACAATAGTATACAACACACATGTCACTGATTTTGTGGGCGAAGAACAATATGTAGTATCACTACTTTCACCATCCAACAGTGGACATCCGCTCTATGAGCTTTCCCCATTTCCCCCTCCAACGGTCTTTTTCTTATGCTATATAAGTGAGACTTGGAGACTTAAAGAAAAGCCATCGGTGATACAATATTTTGACAAGTCTGTTTCTTTGTGAAAAGCTATCATTATTTTGTACACAATTTTTCTTTAAGTGATTGTTTATCATTCGTGTAAAATCTTCTTGTATAGAAGCAACTTGTAACATACAGTATTATTCGAACGGTTTGTTTGATTCCTTAAGGAGGTTATCCTTGAGAAAACAAAAAAGGTTATTCTTTGTGAGTCCTTAAGGAGACTAGGGTGTAGTTGGATCCTTGAGAAGACAAAGAAGGTTATTCTTTGCGATTATTGTAATCTACTGATTATAGTGGATTAAGTCCTTGTGTATAAGGCAAAATCACCTTGGCGGGTGGGCTGGAGTAACTTTGAGTTTCAAGCGAACCAGGATAAAAATAATTGTGTTTTTATCTCTTTGTTATTAACTTGTTAATGGTGTTCTTGTTTTGGAAAAAGATTTTGCTTGTAAAACCTAATTAAAACCCCCATTTCTTATGTTTTTCATACCTTTAGCTTCATCTTGCATAATGAGGATACCATACCCCATAATCTGGTTGGAAAATCACCAGTGCATGGGAAAAGGTGAACGTAAGAGAAAGTAAGATTAAACGAAAGGACCCTTTAGTCAAGTAGTCCTACACTCGATGGGTCAAAGAAAGAGTACATTTGATTAAGGTACCCTTTGAGATTGATCCAACCTATCTTCCAGATGAACCTGATCTCAATCTAGTATCCATTAAAGAGGTAAACCACCTTAAAGCAGTCATTGCCAAACATGAGCGAGACAAAGAGAGATTGGAGTATAGTCTTTATCACATGAATTATGAAAAGAATCCGGAGAGCTATGACCTTGAACAGAAGGACAAATAGCTTCTTGAAAGCCAAAAAGAGATCAAGACTAAAAAAAGTAAAAGGCAGAAAACATTTGGAGAATTATTAGGCACTGGGTTCATCCTTGAAGAAAGGGAGAAGGTAAAAGGTGGAAAAGATCATGGGAGATGGCTATGTTGGAACAACAAGAAAGGGAGAGCACTTTAACAGCTCAAATTTGTAGACTCGAAAGGGAACTTGTAGAATCTCAGGTCGTGTTTCCAGACAACAATAACTTAGGATGGAAATTGAGCAAATGTTACCAAATAATTGGAGGAGGACCTACGAAGAGCTTCTAAATCTTAGAGAACGAGTGTGTTTCCAACATCAAGACCATGAAGCCTTGAGAGCCCAAGTCACGCAATTGGAGGGAGAATTCCAATACTTGAGGGATCTTGTCGATGATGCTCAAGTTATAGTTCAAGAACAAGGTGATAAGGCTGAAGCATAGATGATGGAACATTCCAACTTGGCAGAGTTCACCTACAACATGGTCTGAGACGTTCCAAGGATGTTCAGAAGAGCTGACAGTGTGGCCAACTTCCACAACACCCCTCAAGAAGTCCTCGAGTTTTTTAGGTTGTGTATGTTTTGCTAAAGGAGTTTAAGAGCCACTTAAAATTATCTATGGAGGCACCACTTTAGTTTATGTTTTGTTCTAAATTTTTGTTTATTTCAGTACTCTACCATTACGGATTTGAACAATTTGAACAAAATCATATTGCACTTAGGGAAGATATGGACTCGATCAAAGGGAATATAGAGGAAATGAAAGACAAGATTGATCAACTCACGAAAGCCATTACCAACATGATGGCTAGAGAAGCTGAGACTGATAGAAGAAAGGTTGTTTCTGCATCTACCCCTCCACCCATGGATGGTAACCCTTTACAAAGATTCACCTCTAATATCCAAGGGGATGAAGCTAAGAATAACACCCTTCATCCTGAAGGGTCTATCCCAACCATTGTTTATAATGGGGCATCTCGTCCCATACAAATACCAATTCTTTAAGACAACTATGTGGATCTGAGCCAACAGTATGAGGATAAGGATCATAGGGTTATGGCCCAGGAAAGTAAACCTACTGGTCACCCTGCTATCACTATTGGGGAAACAAGAGCTGAAGAGAAATATAAAATCTTGGAGGAAAGGCTGAGGGTTGTTTATCTTTGGAGACGATTCTGTAGGAATGTGCTTGGTACCCAACGTGATTATACCACCCAAATTCAAAACACATGAGTTTGAAAAATACAAGAGTGTTAGCTTCCCTAGGAGTCATCTCCGAATGTTTGTCAGGAAAATGGCCGCCTATGTGGACTAAGAAAAATTTATGATGCATAGTTTCCAAGATAGTCTAAGTGGGACATCCTTGGATTGGTATATGCAACTAGAAAGAATTCACGTCAAGACCTGGGAAGACCTGGCTAATGCTTTCTTAAAGCAATACAAGTATAACTTGGATATGGATCCTAACCGCATTCAACTCCAAAATCTATCTCAAAAGAAATGAATCCTTCAAGGAGTATGCTCAAAGATGGAGGAAACTAGCTTCTCGCATGCAACCTCCACTCCTGGAAAATGAGTTAGTTGACATGTTTATAGGCACCCTGCAAGGCCCTTACTATACAAAGATGATCGGTTCCGTGTCTACTGGATTTGCTGACCTAGTAATAATCGAGGAAAGGATAGAGAATGGCTTGAAGAATGGTAAGATTTGAGAACCATCCTCCAATCAAAATAATGACAAGAGGTACTCCAATAATAGTAATTCAAAGAAAGGAGAAACCAATGCGGTTACAATTGAGGGGTATCCTCAAGTACCCTACAATCCTTACGTAGTTGTAGTAGTCCCTAATCAATATCCATAACAGGCATACTCTAGGCCTGAAGCACAACAGGCTAGGGCACCGCCTCAACAAAATCAGCAAAATGGGTATCCCCGAAGAGATCAAAAAAGACCATAGAGGAACTTTGACCCTATACCTACAACATATACTCAGGTCCTACCTTACTTAATTCAGAAGGGATTTGTAGAGATTAAACCTCTAGTACCTCTGCCAAATCCTCCTCCTCATGGTTACGATGCTAATGCTAGGTGTGACTTCCAAGCTGGATCACCTAGGCATACCACTGAGAAATGCTTGTCCCTCAAATTCAAAGTGAAAGACTTGTTGTATCGCAAGGTTATATCTTTAGCTCCAGAGGACCCAAATGTGAAGGGTATTATAATGCCAAGACATGGTGGTCCAACCATCAATGTGGTGGAAGGGCTAGACGACAACATTTTAATCTAGGTAGTAGATCAAGTAAGGATTCCGATGTCAAGGGTATGTGAGAAATTGATTGGTTACAAGGTGTTTGAAGAGTTACATGCTGACTGTAAAATCTGCCTAATCAACCCAGACACATGTGGGAAGATGAAGGAGTGCCTTCAACAAATGATAAATGAGGGTTTGGTCCAAATTGGATACACGAGGAAGTTAGAAGATGTATCAGTTATATAATCTCATGGGCATACACCTTTTGAGATCCCTTATCAGCTAATGGGAGATCCAACACCATTTCAAATACTGGTTCCCATGCCTACTCAGACGACAATGCAAATACCAACTTCATTGTCGTTTCAAATTCCATTTCAAATACCAGTAAAGTTAGAAGACCCTATTGTTTTTTGTATTCCTGCATCGTTCCCATTCAAAAGCACTAACTTTGAACCTTGGAATTATAACGCCATAACATATGTAGGAGAAAAGCATATGGTGCTAGAACCTGCAGTCACTAATATTGTCGCCATATGGGGTATGACTCGAAGTGGAAGAGTTTTCGCTCCTGAATAACAATAGAAGGGAAAGACACTCGAGGGTTCAAAAGGGAAGGATGTTGAATCTTCCAAGAAGACTGCACCTCAAGGAGAAGCCAAGGAAATCTTAAGGTTTATCAGAAAGAGCGACTACAAGGTGGTAGACCAGTTTAACCAGAAGCCCTCCAAAATATTTATACTATCTTTGTTGCTAAGTTCTGAGGCTTATAGAGAAGCCTTATTGAATATATTAAATGGAGCCCGTGTCACTCATGACATAATAGTAAATCAATTTGACGATGTGGTGGCTAATATCACTACTAGCAGCTATTTGGGATTTAGTAATGATGAATTACCGCCAGATGGACACACTTATAACAAAGCCTTACATATATTAGTCAAATGCCAAGATAGTATCCTATCAAGGGTATCAATGGACACATGCTCATCTCTAAATATCATGCCTAAGAACACTCTAGAAAAGATGAATAATGTAAGAACTTCCATGAAAGCTAGTACTTTGGTGGTCAAGGACTTAGATGGCTTGAAAAGGATGATAATTGGAGAAGTTGACTTACCAATAATTATAGGACCTCATACATTTATGGTCACCTTTCAAGTGATGAACATCAATCCATCTTATAGTTTCCTTATAGGACGACCTTGGATCCATGTCGTAGGAGCCGTCTTTTCAACCCTGCACCAGAGGTTGAAATTCATAACTGATGATAAACTAATAATCTTCGAAAGAGAGGAAGACATGTTCGCCATTTGTTATGCCCAAGGCAAACAGACAAGCTTTTAATGAATGAACCTATTAAAAATGACATTGCTATAATCCCTTATAACTTCAAATTCCCAATTAACAAAATGGAAGAAGGCGATGAGGACGATTGTGAACTTCCTGAAGAGTTAGCCAGACTGCTGAAGTAAGAGGGAAAAGAAATTCAACCTCATTAGGAACCAGTGGATGTGATCAATCTAGGGACTGAAGAAAACAAGAAAGGGGTTAAGGTTGGTACTTCTTTAGAGTATAAGATCAAGAAAAGTTTGATTGATCTCTTACATGAATACACAGATGTGTTTGCTTGGTCATACCAAGATATGCCAGGACTGGACATGAACATCGTTGTACACAAGCTACCTCTCAAACCAAAATGTCTGCTCGTTAAGCAAAAATTGAGAAGAACCAGACCAGACATGTCTCTCAAGATTAGGGAAGAGGTCAGAAAATAGCTCGACGCAGGGTCTTAGCCGTTGTAAAATATCCAGAATGGGTGCCTAACATTATGCTATTTCCGAAGAAGGACATCAAGGTCAAAATGTGTGTGGAGTATCAGGATTTGAATAGAGCAAGTCCTAAATACGACTTTCCACTACCACACATTGATGTACTGGTAAATATTACCGCTCAGTTCTCAATCTTTTCTTTCATGGATGGATTCTCCAGTTATAACCAGATAAAGATGGATCCCGTAGACATGGAGAAAACCACATTTATCACACCTTAGGGCACCTTCTATTATAAGGTAATGCTTTTCGAATTGAAGAATGTTGGCGCAACATATCAAAGGGCATTGGTGACTCCATTCCATGATATGATCCATAAAGAGATAAAGGTCAACATTGACGATATCATTGCTAAATCACATGTAAGAACAAAAATTGTTCTACAACAGATTCCATGATTTTGATGATAACAAAGGATGAAACCAAAGATGGCACCCTAACAAAAAGTTTCTAAGTGTGCAGAATTCTAAGGAAAGAAGGAAGAGATCTAATGACGTTATCAGATACAGAATCATATCAGATACAAATCAGCAGAACATCAGAAACATCTGAAGAAGAAGTGCACTCTAGAAGTTCTGACTCTGAACAACGGAATATCATTCCAGAAGCTCTCAGCGTCATCTGAAGACATCATCAGAAGCTCCGAATCATCACAGCAAGATTCCAGATTCCCAGAGTCACGCAGACTTTGGTAATGGATTTCCTAATACAGAAAGAGTAACGTTAACTTCAAATTCAATGTGGTAATGGATTTCCTAATACAGAAAGAGTAACGTTAACTTCAAATTCAAATGGAAAGGAACTATATTTGGAAAGAAGTTTTTCGAGGAGAAAAAGTTGTTTTGGCAAGAAACAACAAATGTTATGGCATTAATTCCTATTCAACACAAATTATCTGCCATCAATTTCAACGGTCCTTTCACTCCTATATAAAGGACAGCAATCAACATTAAAAGAAGACGAACAAGAGCAAGCATATACGAAAAATTCTCTCTCTCTCAATATTTTCACAAAGATTTTGCTTAGAACGTGAAACACTTTTGTTCTTACTGTTGTAATATTTGCTTATCCTAGAAGCACTCTAGATTACATAGTTCTTTATCTATTGCTTTATTTCCTCAAATGGCTCTGCGCAGTCTGTATACTTGAGAGGAGTAAGAGATCCTTCTCTTAGACGTTGGTTGTAAACAATCTTTCAAGATTAGTGGATTAAGTCCTTGTTGAAGGCGAAATCACCTTGGCCGGGTGGACTGGAGTAGCTTTGTGTTATAAGCGAACCAGTATAAATTCCTTGTGTGGTCTTTATTTCAGAAAAAGTACTTATTTTCCAAAAACAATTCAAACCCCCCCTTTCTTGTTTTTCTCACCTTCATCACAAACTGAAGAGGATCACATAGTCAATCTACAAAAGTTATTTGATCGTCTGAGGAAGTTCAAGTTATGGCTTAATCCAACAAATTTCACTTTCAGGGTTAAATCAGGAAAGTTATTGGGGTTCATAGTCATCCAGAGGGGAATTGAAGTCAACCCCGATAAAGTGAAAGCCATCCAAGAGATGCCATCTCCAAGGAAGAAAAAAGAGGTTCGTGGATTCTTGGGGAGATTGAATTACATTGTTAGGTATATCTCACATCTTACGACTACATGTGAACCAATCTTCAAGTTACTCAGGAAAAATCAAGCCATTGAATGGATGAAGGTTGCCGAAGAGCCTTTGATATAATCAAAGAATATTTTCCAGAACCACTTATCTTGGTCCCACCATTTCCAGGAAAACCACTTATAATGTACCTAACGGTGCTCGATAATTCTATGGGTTGTGTATTGGGGCAACAAGATAACACCGGAAGAAAGGAGCACCTAATCTATTACCTAAACAAGAAATTATCGATTATGAATCCCGATATTCAATCTTGGAGAAAACTTATTATGCTCTGGTCTGGGTTGCCCGGTGTCTCAGACAATACATGGTGTGTCATACTACTCTATTGATATCCAGAATTGGACCTTATCCAGTAACCGGAAGAATAGCCCAATGGCAGATGCTACTAATAGAGTACGACATCCAGTATGTCACACAAAAAACTATAAAAGGGAGTGTGCTAGCGGATATCTCGCGCATCAACCAATGGAAGATTATCAAACTATACAGTTTGACTTCTCTGACGAAGATATTATGGTAATAAGGGATTGTGAGACCTCAAGTTCCAATGAGGGACCCGAACCGGGATCACGATGGAAGTTGGTATTCAATGGTGATTCGAACACAACCAGACATGGAATTGGAGCTGTCATAACCTCCCTAACAGGGTACCATATTCCATTCACGGCTAGGTTATGCTTTATGTGTACTAATAACATGGCAGATTACGAGGAGTGTATCCTAGGGATTGACGAAGCCATTGACATGAGAATTCCAAGAAGTATATGGAGACTCGTTTCTCGCCATCAATCAAATCAAGGGAGAATGAGGAACCCATAATGCTAAGTTAATCCGGTACCGAGACCATGTCCGGAAGATGATCGCTTACTTTGATGAGATTACCTTCCACTATATTCCTCGGGAGGAGAATCAACTAGCAAACGCCTTAGCCACTTTGTCATCCATGTTTAAGGTCAAGTGGTACAATAAAGCACTAGCTATAAGAATTCACTGTTTAGATGAGCCTGCCTATTGCGTGGCCATAGAGGTAAAAGTTGATAATAAACCATGGTTTCATGACATCAAATAATTCCTTCAGAAACATGAATATCCTCCAAATTCCTTAAGTAGGGATAAGAAGACACTCAGAAGATTGACCTCCCAATTATTCCTTAATGGGGATGTACTTTACAAAAGGAATCATGACATGGTTTTACTCAGATGTTTGGGTGGATACGAAGTGGACATGCTCATCAAGGAGATTCACGAGGGATCCTTTGGCACTCATGCCAATGGACATTCCATGGATAAGAAAATTCTCAGAGCGGGATATTAGTGGATGCCTATGGAAACCAATTGTTTCAAATACGTGATGAAGTGTCACAAGTGCCAAATCTATGTAGATAAGGTACATGTTCCACCTACTCCCTTGAACGTCCTGACTGCTCGATGGCCTTTCTCCAAGTGTGGTATAGACATAATCGGGATGATCGAGCCAAAAGCTACAGATGGACACCGTTTTATTCTGGTTGTTATCGATTATTTCGCCAAATGGGTAGAAGTTGCTTCCTACACCAACGTGACAAGGAAAGTAATCATGTGGTTCATCAAAAAGGAGATCATTTATTGCTATAGGGTTCCTAACAAAATTATCACGGATAATGGGTTGAATCTAAATAATAAAGTGATGGATGAGTTATGCGAGAGTTTCAAAATTGAACACCATAACTCATCCCCCTATCAACCAAAGATGAATGACGCAGTAGAAACAACCATTAAGAATATCAAAAAGATCATCCAGAAGATGGTGAAAACCTACAAAGATTGGAATGAGATGCTCCCTTTTGCACTACATGGTTATAGAACTTTAGTATGCACATCAACTGGAGCAACTCCGTTTTATCTGGTATATGGTACCAAAGCGGTACTTCTTATCGAAGTCGGGATCCCCTTTTTAAAAGTCCTGATGGAGACCAACTTAGATGAGGCATAATGGGTACAAACTAGGTTTGATCAGTTAAACCTCATATAAGAGACGCGCATGACTACAGTATGTCACGGGCAACTATATCAGTGAAGGCTCAATAAAGAATTCGACAAGAAAGTTCATCCTCAACATTTCGAGGAAGGTGGTCTAGTGCTTAGAATAATTTTACCCATCCATAAAGATCCCCATGGAAAATGGACCCCGAACTACAAAGGGCCATACGTTGTGAAGAAGGCCCTCTTTGGTGGAGCCTTAATTCTCACAACTATGGATGGAGCGGAGTTACCACGATTTGTGAAATCCGACGCAATCAAGAAATACTATGCTTAGAAAAAGAGGATAAAAAGTTCGCTAAGTTGAAAACCCGAAAATGGTAACTTAGGCAAAAATTAGGGTGTCCCGGTGGATTGAAAACTTGAAAGAGCAATGCAGGAAAAAAATTAGGGACATATATAAAATAAAACCGATAAGTCAAAAACCCAAAAGGGAGGTTTAGGAAAAAAAGGGATATCATCTCGGTGGACTAAGACTCGAAAAGAGCAGTTCAGACAAAAATTACGAATATCCAAAAGGCATATGACTGCAGCACCTGGGTCATACTACAACAGGAATTCATATGAGAGCAATCAATCCAATCATCGTTATTAGAAGCAAAATATTATGACCTTAAAGTCATAGGTATAGTAACATGTGTTGGGTTCAATACGGACATGAATAAATCTGTTTTTTTTTTCCATTGCCATTTTACATCTTCTTAGATTTTCAGTAATCTCCCCTTACGGGAATTACTTCTTTATGTATTATTACCCATTTACAAGTCAAATCTCAATTAATAAAATTTGTTTTTCGAATCTCCTTCTTTGCTTTTAATTTTTTTCGCTTGATTACAAAATGTCAATTATTTGTGAATAATTTATTGAAACGTTGGGCATAATAAAAAAGATTTCAAGAGAAAACGTATTTTACTTTGATTTCGAAAACATCAAAGGGACCATATTCTTCCAACATTTCCTCTCAAGCAAAACATGGGGTCCATAAATCAACGGTCACAATTTAACCAGCACGAAAGTTTATTCCTTTTTAAAACACATTGCATATTCTCAGATATCAAGAGCATCATGTCCTGTTCCATGGGCATATCAAAATCTCAAAGAGTCAGAGAGTTGGAATGTCACAGAAACACCAATTCCCACAAATTCATACATTTCATATACATCATAAAAGAGGCATTAACCCAAATATTTCATCATGCAAAAAACCTACATCAATTTAAAATATGCATACACATGAACACACACACATGACATAGGACTCGTGACAACCCTTAGAGGTCCAATCCCCAACTATATCGATACATTCCCCAAGAAGGGACATTTATTGGCCTTCCCTAGTAAGTAACTTCCATAAACACCTTTCCAATAAAGGACTTCCCAAGAGAGCTCATTCACCATGAGTTTCCCAAAACCTATTATGTTGTCGGTCAGTCTGAATGATCGTCATCAACCCGGGAATAGGTCTCCACATCTTCTATCCCCAGCTTATCAACCTATCCCACCCATGGGATACGTTCCATAAAATACACCAGGGCTTTATCAAGGGATTCTATCAAAAGGGTCCTACCAGAATTCTATCAAATGGCTTCCACCTGAATTTTATCAAGGGGTTCTACCGGAATTTTATCAAGGGGTTCTACCAAAATTCTATCAAGGGGTTTCACCAGATTTTTATCAGGGGGTTTCATCCAGAATGATCAGAGTATCACCAGAGTCCTGCCTGATTCTAGTAACGTGATCAGATGATCATTGGAAACATGTGAAAGGTTCACTGGGAGGGGTAAAAAATGATCATCAGGGATTAATCAAGGGGTTTAATCAGGGATTTACCAAGGGGTTTCATTAGGGTTTTATCATCAGGGGTTACATTAGAAATTGTATAAGGGGTTTCATCAAGAGTTTTACTAGGTATTTTATTAGGAGTTTCATCTAGAATTCTACCGGGGTTTACCAAATAATGACTAGAGGATCGTTAGAGTCCTACCAAATTTCTGTAATGATGGGAATTGTTAATTATATGTATTTGTGATTGACAGTAATTTTGGTAAAACTAACTTAGCTGCAACATGTTGAACAAGATGTCCTAACATGTGGATCTGACATCTTGTCTGAAACAGGTTTTACTCTTGGTAATGCTTGATTGATTAACTGATTACTGAATATTCTAGGGATATTAAGTAATCCCATGTGGCATCCAAAGGTGAGGAATCAGAGATTCTATTTGTTTTTAAACTTATTATGTTTTCTAAATGTTGAGACATTTTAGGAAACTTTTGATTATTAACCTAACCTTGTGCAGCTGTCTCACTGCATGTATGAGGCCCAAATCTAGTTTAATCTGTGACTATATATAGAATGCCTCAAACCTAATTGAAGGACGAAGAAAAGAAGGTTTTATTGTGGTGTTAGGGTTTGAGTGGTCTTGTTAATTGTGAGCCTCTATAATATCATCTTGATATATGAGTAGGAATGTGTCTATTGAGTTGTAAGGTTTGTCAAACACTCATAAGCTTTTAAGCATTGAGTGATTATGTGTCTGTGAAGTGTGACTTCAGAATCTTTTGTAATTGTTTGAATTATCACTGTTGTGATTGAAAGGGAAGTGAGAAGGGTCCCATACCTAGGAGTGTCTTAGGTAGAAGTTTAGCACTGGTAGTGATTAGGGAGTATATTGTAAACTGGAGATAGTTTGTAGAAGGTCTACAAACTGATACTATTTAGTGGACTTCCTCCCTGGCTTGGTTGAACCCAGATGTAGGTAATGTTGTACACTGAACTCGGTTAACAACTTTGTGTATTATGTTATTTTATGTTCTCATATATTTAAGTTATCTTGTTATTATGTTTTTATCAGATATCAGTGTCTCGACATCTCTTAGGACATCTGATATATGCATACTAGAATTTTGATTGGTATCAGAGCATGCATCTTGCTCTGTATCTGGGTGAGATTCAGGGAAGATACTTTCTGGTACAATGGACAAGGAAGGAGTATTTCTGAACAGACCACCCATTCTTGATGGAACCAACTATGACTACTGGAAAGCTCATATGGTGGCTTTTATCACATCCATGGACAACAAGGCTTGGAAATATGTGGTCAAGGAATGGGATCCACCAATGACTAGAGATAAATATGGTAAGATTACTAATGTGCTGAAGGCTGAGGAAGACTGGGATGATGAATATGATAAATTATCTCAGAGAAACACTGTAACACCCTTCTAAAATACCCCCAATAAATAATTAAAACAACAAATATAAATCAGAGTAAATATGCAATTAAGGGTGTCACACTTGACACTTCACACCGTGTTCCAAAATATCTGGTCATACTCATTTATTTATCAAGATAAACATTTGCATAATACGCAGCGGATACAAACTAACAACATTCAAACCATGTAATACATTACATGTAAAGTTGTTCAATAACCAAATGAAAACATAGTAAAACATCCCATCCCGATGTTACATCTACCAGAGCATGACCCACTAAGGAACTACACTAGACTCCAAGGACTAGCTTCTACTCAAATCACTGCTCGTTACCTGAAAAATAATTGTAAGGGTGAGTTCCTCAATCGATATAATAAGCATTATAAAATATCATGTCATGTTAAGTAATTTAACACATTAATCACCCTAATCACATCACACATTCGGTAACGGCACATCAATTCAAATATCATACTCAATACAAATACAACTCATGCTCATACTCAATATCAACACGAACACACGTATAATATTGGAATACATCCATTCATATTATACGCCATACACATATTATGCAATGAGACTCCATGCATGCGGTACCGACTATTTGTGAACATATAGTTCACCTCACCGTCCAAATCCAGGCACGGCTACCAAGCCCACTAGTCCCACTCATTTGAGACCTAGTGACTCACTCACTAATTCCTCACCATGGGAATTAGCTACCACCCCAAGGGCCATGCTATGCACGCTAATTCACCTAGCATGCAAACATCAACAACAGTCCATAATGACTAACTCACTAATTCCTCACTATGGGAATTAGCTACCACCGTAAAGGCCACAATATGCATGCCAATCACCTAGCAATGCTAAATCATCAACCACAATTCAAGAATAGACATATGCTCACACTCTAAGCCATAAAACAGTCTATTCACAATTGCACACATAACTGATACATTCACAGGATCATGCATACCATCACACATCATCAGTATTTTATCACATAAGCATATCAGATCATGCCAAAGAACAACCCCAGTATTAGCACACTCTACTAATACCTATACTACTCAAAACAACGGGAAATGATCCCTAATATATCATACATCAGCTGAATTACGTTACTCAGCTGAACAGTTAAAAACTGCACAACAACAGCTCAGGAAAATCACAATCCTGCCCATACGCGTATTGCCTAGTCCCATACGCGTATGGCCCATCTCCTGACCAAATCCCATACGCGTAACACCATCTCATACGCGTATGCTACGCGTATCACTTCCCCATACGCGTACCAACAGAGACCAAACTACGTTCAAAACATCATCTTTCTCATCCATACGCGTATTACCTAGTGCCATACGCGTACCAGACCATCTCATACGCGTATTGCCTAGTGCCATACGCGTATGACCAGAAACCAGACTTCCAGATCTGCTATGGTCTTCTCTGCTACGAGATCTACCAATTCCAACCTCCTACAATCCAATTTTTCACAATAATCGTTCGTATCATCTAACACGAATCATCCCCTATTCAATTTCACCAATTCTAACACTTTTACATCTAATTCCTACGAATTCCTTTCAATCATAATCCAATTTTTCGTTCATCCAATATTTCACAATTTTCATCATGCATCATTCCAATCAGAGGTAAATCAATGGTTTATCACTACCCAGTACATATTATCCCATAATACCCATTAATCGACGATAAACCCCCCTTACCTGAGTTAATCCGGCAATCCTTCAGCTTCAAGCTCTTTCTCTCTTCAACCCTTGTTCTCTGGTTCTCTTTGCCCTTTTTCCCTTTTCCACTTTTCTGTCTCTTTTTCCTTTTCACGTGAAAAATAAACCTTTTACCAAATGGGACCTTTTCTAAATTCTAACTTTTATTCCAATAATTATTATTCCAATAAAATAATAACCCAATAATAATAATTCCAATAATAACATTCCAATTATTTAATTAAATTAATAAATATATTATTAACTTAAATTAAATAATTATCTTGTTTTATCGGGGTGTTACAACTCTCCCCCACTAAAAGAGTTTTCGTCCTCGAAAACATACCTCAAGCGAATAACTCCGGATAGGACTCTTTCATCTGACTCTCAAGTTCCCAAGTCACATTGCCACCTGCTGGTCCTCCCCAAGTTACCTTTACCAAAGCAATCTCTTTACCCCGCAACTGCTTCAACTCTCGATCCTCGATCCTCATAGGTGATGTTTCAACAGTCAGGTTATCTCTCACCTGGACATCATCTACTTGGACCACATGCGACAGATCATGAATGTACCTCCTCAACTGAGACACATGAAAAACCTCATGCAAATTCGCAAGTGACGGCGGTAAAGCGATACGATAGGCTACCTCCCCTATCCTCTCCAAAATCTGATAAGGACCAATAAATCAAGGTGTCAACTTCTTCGACTTCAAAGCTCGACCAACCCCAGTTATCGGAGTAACACGAAGAAACACATGATCTCCCTCTTGAAACTCAAGTGACTTCCTCCTCTTGTCGTGATAACTCTTCTGACGACTCTGAGCAATTCTCATCTTCTCCTGAATCATCTTAATCTTTTCCGTAGTCTGTTGAACAATCTCCGGTCCAACCACAGCACTCTCACCGGAGTCATACCAACATAAAGGCGTCCGACATCTCCTACCATACAAAGCTTCAAACGGTGCCATACCAATGCTCGAATGAAAACTATTGTTGTAGGTAAACTCAATCAAAGGTAAATAACAATCCCAAGCACCTCCTTTTTCCAAAACACAAGCCCTCAAAAGATCCTCTAGTGACTGAATCGTCCTCTCAGTCTGACCATCAGTCTGCGGATGATATGCAGAACTCAATCTCAGCTTAGTTCCCAAAGCCTTCTGCAAACCTTCCCAGAACTTCGATGTAAATCTAGGATCTCTGTCCGAAACAATACTCGACGGAATACCATGCAAACTTACAATTTTCTCAATATACAGCTCAGCTAATCTCTCTAACGGATAATCCATTCTGATCGGAATAAAATGAGCCGATTTTGTCAATCTGTCAACAATCACCCAAATAGCTTCAAAATTCTTAATTGTCCTCGGCAAACCAGAAACAAAATCCATACTGATACTATCCCACTTCCACTCTGGAATAGCCAACGGTTGCATTAGCCCAGACGGCTTCTGATGCTCAATCTTTGACTTCTGACAAGTCAAACAAGAATAAACAAAACTCGCAATTTCTCTTTTCATTCCCGGCCACCAAAATAACTTTTTCAAATCATGATACATCTTCGTAGCCCCAGGATGAATACTCAGGCCACTACGATGTCCTTCCTCAAGAATACTCTTCTTAAGTTCGGTAACATCCGGAATACACACCCGATTACCAAATTTCAAAACACCATTCTCATCAACTCTGAATTCACCACCTTGACCTTGATTCACTAGAGTCAACTTATCAACCAAAAGCACATCGGATTTCTGACCCTCTCTAATCTCATCCAGAATACTACTCGTTAACTTCAACATTCCCAATTTAACACTATTGTGAGTACTCTCACACACCAAACTCAAGTCTCTAAACTGCTCAATTAAATCCAATTCCTTAACCATTAACATAGACATATGCAATGATTTCCGACTCAATGCATCAGCCACTACGTTTGCTTTACCCGGATGGTAATTCAAACCAAAGTCATAATCCTTCAAAAACTCTAACCATCTCCTCTGTCTCATATTCCGCTCTTTCTGATCAAACAAATACTTTAAACTTTTATGGTCACTGAAAACCTCAAATCTCGACCCGTACAAGTAATGCCTCCATAACTTCAGAACAAATACCACAGCTGTCGCATTACGCGAAAAATCGGCGGGAAAAGAAGAAACAACAGAGCCGTCACCGTGCGTTATTTATCCCAAAAGAGGGAAAGGAAAAGCTCAGAGTAAACCTAGGAAAGAACATGGTCTCGCGACCAAAGAGAATGGGATCGGGAGTCGGTTATGCGAAGGGAAGGTATTAGCACCCCTACGCATCCGTAGTACTCTACGGGATCCACGCACACTAGAAAGGAAAATTGGTTGCTAAACATTGCTCAAACACACACACACACTGGCTGAAAGAGACACAAGAAACTGACTGAAACTGACTCGGCAGGATGTCGCATCCTGGGCCTACTTAGTCTATCAGGCATAGACATCAGAGTCGAAGTAGTTCGGACTGGGGAAACGACACATGCTCGCTAGGATATCGCATCCTATGCATACGTATCTTCTCGGACGAGAGAAGAATCAGAGCATTCGTAGCTCGGCTGACACGCACACAAACAAACAAAAGGCAAAGGCAAACGTGGAGCCTGAATGCCAATCGCTGGACTTACATCAGCATCCGAACCAACAAACACACACAGGAAACCAACTGCCAATCGCTGGACTTACGTCGAACTCCAACCAGAAAACACCTACACTGGAACCTGAATGCCACTCGAGGGACTTACATCAACTTCCAAGCACACAACAACACACACAGAGGGGTTGAAGACACAAAGGTGGAAAGAAGAAAAAGGGTGGAAAGAGAAAAAAGGGCGCCCGGAGAGATCAGCTCATCTCCTGCCTACGTACCTCATCTGGTATGAGGATCAGGGCGACGTAGTTCCCCTACGCAGAGAAAAGGACTAGCCTAACCAGATAACAGAGGGAGACACAACACTAGGGAGACTACGACTCGAGCCTAGATGTTGTCATGCAAAGTCGTCCCTAAGTTAAGGTTTCTAGCTAACTTGCACGGGAAGCAAGCCTATCCTAAACATGACTTGCACAGGAAGCAAGCCACACCTAACCTAACTTGCACAGGAAGCAAGGGTCTCGATTGCAACTAGGGCAAGAGAAAGGGGAGGTCTCAATCGCAACGAGGGCGAGAGAAGAGAATTAGTGTTAGTTGTTAGTCAAACTCGACAAGACATCGCATCTCGTGCCTACGTATCTCATCTGAACATGAGAATCAGAGTTGCCGTAGTTCGGCTAAACTATTTCTGTTGGTTTGTGTTTTTTTAAGTGGACAACGTCACTGCACAATCTACCTGATGCTCGACCTTGGGAGACTTACTCATCTGTAGTAGAAGGAGTTAACGTATCCTTAAGAGGGGATAATGTTTGTTTGTATTTTAGGAAAGCTCAAGCAAGAAAGGAAGTCCTATACGAAGGAACCGTGCTACCTTAATTGACATGCAAACGAGACTACGCGGAGTCTAACAAACCTAGGGGATACAATCACACCACACAAGCACACACAAGCACATACAGCATAAAATAAACACACCAACAAGGGGCTCAAACATCAAGGTTAGGTTTTAGTTGAGGGGTCATATCAACCTCAACAAACAAACCACTGGAACTGGGTAGTGTTAGCTCTTAACCTTGCCATTGAGGGGCTAAGGTGAAGCTGATGAAAGGTGAGTGAAGATAAGACTTCACAGCTCTTATCCCTGGCCTGGGAGAGCTTAAGACAAGAATGTGTGGGAGTTCAGAATGGGGGAACTCTATCCACAAGTGACTCTATAGATCTTGGGTTTTTACCCACTATGCATCAACACAAGTAGTGTGAGTAATGTGAGTGACACACAGACTAGCAGGGGATAGGTTGCTTATCCCTTGGTTCTGCCAATTGCCTCTTTACTTAGGAGGACTTTGCATATGTACAGGGACAAGATTTAAACATACACAAACATTGCCTCTTAAGGAGGACTTCAGACAGTTGCCTGGCCAAGTAACAGGCCAGGTCTTCCAGACTACATGAAGAAAAAGGGATTATACCTCGAAGCAAATTGCTATTAAAGCAAAGCAAGTTCAAAGAACTAAGCAACTAATGGTACCTGAAATAGTCAAACAGATCAGTACACAATTCAAAAGTTAAAGCAACAGGAAGTAGGAATTAACAGTCAAAACACACAGACAAATGTGCAAAGCACAAAACTCAAGGCATATGAGCCAAGCCACCTACAAAACACACAAGTTAGTCAATGATATTCAAGTAAGCTCAATCAAAAAAGAAATGGTCTCATTGGAGCATTTGTAGCTTCACCTGAAAACAAGAACTCAAACATAAGTCACAGGACCACTAGGACAAGCCTAGGGTCAAAAATGAATAAGAAAGTCAAAACAGCAAGCAATGTCCAATCAAAATCAAATTCAAACATTTAGGAAGCAAACCCAATTGGTTTCATGTTCATATCATGCATCATCATCATTTCATAAGCAAAAGAAGTCAAAGCATGGCAAATGAGAGCTCATAGGAGTCAACAGAAAGACTTGCATCAAAAGTCAACTCAAACATTTCCAAAAATCACCAAATAAATCATGATCAATCCTAACACATAGCAGGGTAAGCATGTCAAATTTCATCTCATTTGGACACGTGGAAGGCAGTCAATGAAAATCAGAAAGTCAAAGCAATTTTGAACATGCTCAAAGAAGTCAACCAAACATGCATCAACTTGAAAAATTCATAAATCAGAGAGGGCATATGATAAATGAATGGGACTAAAACCATGGCAAAGCTTAGGATGTCTAGTTATCTCATGTAAAATTTCATGTCCATCTAATAAAGTATGAGGATTTCACAAATGAAATGGCAACATGCATCACATAAGGTCAACATTTTGGTCAAACAGGGGAGAAAATCTCAAACAAATGGAAAATGGCACAAATAATTCCAAGAAAACTCACATGTAAACTAGACATACAATATCTCAATCATGCAAAAATTCAGCTCAATTGGAGGTCAGGAAGCATGGCTATAAAAATCAACAAGTTGCACATCAATGGTGTGACACAAATTGTCACACCCTACTTCAAAAATTCACAACTCACAATCCAGATAAAATAAATTCACAAACTCTACATCAAAATAAACATGAATGTGTCTAGTTTGTGCTCAAAAAAGTTTCAAGTCCATAGGATAAGTCATGACCATTTCACAAAGGTTTTGGTAAAATGTGTACAATATGGATGCATGCTACAAATCCTAATGCCAAACAAAATCCAAGGATCAAAAAATTTCTGGAAAAATTATGATAAAAAAGTAGAGATCATGATGAAGATAATGCAAAAATTCCCACGAAATTTGGATCAAAGATGATGATGATATGATTTTTGTAAGATGATCACAAAATGAAATGATTATTGAGAAAATAAATGGAATAAAACATGATTAGTTAAAATAATAGGGCACGGTGGCATTGTGGTAATTAAGAGGGAAACTAAATGAAACGCAGCGTTGCGTTTATCCTGCGTGGCAAGTGATGACTGGCTACATGCAAATGGAATAGTGGAAGTTCATGCAAACATCACACAGCAACGACCAAACACGATTTTCTGGAAAAAAAAGCCATTAGGGTTCGCTACAGTACTCGTCTTCTTCACCAAATTCGTGAAAAATCAAAATGCCCAGAACATGCAATTAATCATGTCAATCGAACCAACAAACATCCAGCATGCATAATCCAAACATCATTTGCATTGAATCCAACTAGTTAACACGAATCGAGCAAAAATCATCATGCATCAACAAACTTTAAAACAGCATAACTTGCTAAATACTTGACCATTTTTATCAACTCAAAGCTCCTAATGACCAGCAAGGTAAACTCTACCTAAGGCATAGCATGGTTTAGAGAAAGAAAGTGGTCGAAACCTTACTTATTTTTGAAGCAAATGGAGCAACAGTGATGGATTGATGATGTAAGCTCGAAACAGTCGAAGGTCCAAGCTCCAAAAGGTGAATGATGAAGTTACTTTAGCTCAAGAGAGCATGAGATGGCTCAAATCAACCTCTGCCATTGAAGGGTGCTTGAAGAAAACAGTCGGGCTCTTGAGGTTACAGCTGGTGTGTGAGGGTTCCAATGAGCTTCAAAAAGATGGTATGTGACGTAGCCAGCAGTGCAGGTCGTGTGGTTGAGGTTTGCAAGGAAAAGTTCACAAAATGTGAAAATGGAAATTGAGAGAGAATGAGAGAATTCTGTTTGGAGAGGCTGCTAGCTAGGGTTTAGAATGACAGAAAATGTGCTTAAATACTTCTGTTTAAGGTTGCATTAGTAAGAGCTAAACACAATTTGATTAATGGTAAGTTTTTGCTAATTGGTGGTTTTGGTTCACATGTGGAGGTGTAGTGGCTGGTGCACGAATTTGGGCTTACAAGCATGACCAAAATGACATTTCTGAACATTTCCAATTGGCCAAAGTGAGTAAAATTGGTTATTTGGAAAAGTCAAAAATCAACCTCACTTGAAATTAATCCATGTAGGTTCAAAAGTGCCATTTTGATTGGCAATGTTTTGGTACATGAAAGTTACATTTTTGGAAAGAGGAGGTTAAATATGACTTGTTGGAAAAAACCTCACCAAATTTGGCCAAATGGTTTGAGAGATATGGCCTTTTGAAGTTCAAGAATTTCTGAAAATGCATTGATCATAACTTGCAAACCATACATGGGAATTGAGAGTTCTTGGACTTTTTGGAAATGGGAGAACAAGATCTTCAACTTTCATGTTGGGCAAATTTCATTTGAAGCTTGCATCATGATGTAAGTTTGGGATCAAGAAGTTTCCATTTTTGGCAAATTTGAATTACAGGTCAAGTTTCTATTTTTGGAAATTTCTGATTTGGCTTCAAATTCTTCAATGATGATGTTTGCCATGATATATGAGGCCTATTTGGACATGAATAAGCTCTCTCAAACCAAATCCATCCCTCAAAACCATAAAATCAGCCATAGTTGACCAAGTTTGACTTTTTAGGGTTTCTGACTGACTGTGCATTGAATGATGACCTCTGAGCATCCAATCTTTGACCTAAACACTTCAAATGGATCCCCAAGTCATGTGAACATGTTGGACCAACCCTAGGGCCTTGGCTCCTTGAGAAACACACTTGCTTTCTTGGTTGACTGATCTCCTGATCAGTTTGACCTAATTTCTTGACTGGCTTGCACTTGAGGCAAAGGGACAATGCAATGTTATGCAGTGGACCATGTTATGCTATGACCTAATATGAGAATGTATGTACAATGATGGGTGCAAATTTGAGGTGCTACAGCTGCCCCTATTCAATCAGCTGGGAACCCGAACGGATGATAGCAATGGCTGTCAGACTTTCAGGGTAAACAGGGATTGAATACCAAAGAACCGTAGAAATTTGCACCGACTGGATATAATACAAGAAGAACCATGTCATTTACCGATGACGACTGCATGACAACTTCCGAAAAGCAAAACCATTTACCGATGGTTGGAAACTGGAAACTTGATATTTACCGATATCAACTTCAGCGAGACCATTTACCGATGGCTGCTGGGAAAACAACTTCTGAAAAGCGAAAACCATTTACCGATGGTTAAAACTTGATATTTACCGATATCAACTTCAGCAAGACCATTTACCGATGGTTGCTGGGAAATAATTTCTGAAAAGCGAAAACCATTTACCGATGGTTAAAACTTGATATTTACCGATATCAACTTCAACAAGACCATTTACCGATGGCTGCTGGGAAAAACAACTCCTGAAGAGTGAAAACCATTTACCGATGGTTAAAACTTGATATTTACCGATATCAACTTCAGCAAGACCATTTACCGATGGCTGCTGGGAAAAACAACTCCTGAAGAGTGAAAACCATTTACCGATGGTTAAAATTTGATATTTACCGATATCAATTTCAGCAAGACCATTTACCGATGGCTACTGCAACTGGGAATTCGATATTTACCGATATCGAAGAAAACTGGGCCATTTACCGATGGCATCTCTGCTTGAGGAGGAACAAAATCTTTGTGGTGGAACCAGACAAGACGTTTACCGACGACTTCTGGGGATTTTGATTTTATTGACCAGACATTTACCGATGACTGGGATGAGACTCGATGTTTACCGACATCGAAAGATGATGTTTACCGACATCCAAAAATGACCAGACATTTACCGATGACTGGGGACGAGAAATTTATATTGCAACTGAAAACCAGATAGGACATTTACAGATGACTCTACTGGGGATTTCTTGCTGGGGAATTATCAGACATTTACCGATGACTGAGGGAAAGACTCGATGTTTACCGACATCGAAAGATGATGTTTACCAACATCAAAAAATGACCAGACATTTACCGATGACTGGGGGATACTCGATGTTTACCGACACCGAAGCAATGGTGTTTACCGACACCAAAAAAATGACCAGACATTTACCGATGACTGGGTGAGACTCGATGTTTACCGACACCGAAACAATGGTGTTTACCGACACCAAAAAAAAAAGACCAGACATTTACCGATGACTGGGTGAGACTCGATGTTTACCGACACCGAAACAATGGTGTTTACCGACACCAAAAAATGACCAGACATTTACCGATGACTGGGTGAGACTCGATGTTTACCGACACCGAAACAATGGTGTTTACCGACACCAAAAATGATAGAACACACGCGGGTGTTGACACGACACTTACTGGTATCACAGGAACGACATCTTAGATATGTCAAGGCAAGGCTGATCACTTGCTGGGGGTCTCACTGGGGAGAAACAATCTTTCTGTCACCATCGGGTGAGGAAATAAACCTCTGTGGGGATATCAACTCTGAATATCGTTGAAGCAACTGTAGCAGACGTGCTATGCTGATGTTGAACAAAAATGATCTACCTCTGCCGGGGATGCAGTCTGATGGGGTTTCGAACATATGAATGCATATGTTTGAATTTTTCTATGGCGTAATGCTCCATATAGAATGGAAATGCTACGCAGTTTTGAGGATGCGATGATTACTATATGCAAGATGCAAAATGACGAAAACTCTGCCGGGGAATACACAGGACGACTGTGCTGAGAAATCTTCAATACAATTCCGCTGGGGGAAAACAAGGCAACTGCCGGGGAACCAACAATACGAATCCGCTAGGGGAAGACAAGGTAACTCGCTGGGGAGTAATGAAGCAACTTGCTACTGACAAAAGTACATTGCTGGGGATATCCCAATCAATCCACAGGTAGGATAAACTCCGCTTGGGGGAAATAACTGCTCCGCTGGGGAAGATAAACCAGGCAACTCTATGGG